>NC_042617.1:514337531-514601475 GCF_901001135.1 Rhinatrema bivittatum | reverse complement strand
CAGCTGATAGCGGTGGAACGGGAGATCGCTGCCCGCGGCCCCCCTGGACCACCAGGTATGTGTAAAGTTTTTTGGGGGGGTCGGGAGAGTGGGGGAGGCTACGGGGGTAATTTTAAAGGGTCGGGGTGGGGTTTTTTTTATCGGCGCAGGCCTCACTAAAAAAAATTAGTGATGTGAATTGGAATCGGAACCGATTCCAATTCACATCTCGTAACGATCAGATTTCTCCCCCCCCCCCCCCCCCCAGCCGAACCCGAGCGTTAAAACGATCGGGCACACGATTCACAGCCCTACTCCATATGCATCACCTTGCACTTATCCACATTAAATTTCATCTGCCTTTTGGATGCCCAATTTTCCAGTCTCACAAGGTCCTCCTGCAGTTTATCACAATGCGTTTGTGATTTAGTTACTCTGAATAATTTTGTATCATCTGCAAATTTGATTACCTCACTCGTATTCCTTTCCAGATCATTTATAAATGATAGAAACTATTATAAAGAACAAAATTGCTGAACATATAGATAAGCATAGTTTAATCGTACAAGCCATTCTATCCCATGGGTTTAGCCAAGGCAAGTCTTGCCTTACTAATCTATTACCTTTTTTGAAGGCGTGAATAAACATGTGGATAAAGGTGAGCCAGTAGAGTATCTGGACTTCAGAAAGCATTTGACAAAGTACCTCACAAAAAACTCTTGAGAAAATTAAAAAGTCATGGGTTTAGAAGACAATGTTCTATTATGGACTGAGACCTGGCTAAAAGACAGAAAACAGAGTAGGGCTAAATGGTAAATTTTCTCATTGCAGAAATGTGAATAGTGGAGCGCCTCAGGGATCTGTCCTGGGAGTGTTGCTATTATGTTTAACGTATTTATAAATGACCTAGAGATGGGAATAACGAGTGAGATGGGCACATTTGCTGATGATACAAAATTATTCAAAGTTGTTAAATCAGAAGAGAACTGTGAGAAATTGCAAGAGGGCTGCGAAACTGGGCATCTAAATAGCAAAGTGATGCACATAGGGAAGAGGAACCCAAATTATAGCTACACAATGCACAGTTCCACATTGGGAATCATCACCCAGGAAAAGGATCTAGGCATCATCATGGATAATACGTTGAAATCCTCTGCTCAGTGTAAGGCAGCAGCCAAGAAACCAAATAGAATGCTAGGAATTATTAGGAAGGGAATGGAGAATAAAACAGTGAATATCATAATGCTCCTGTATCACTCTATGGTGCAAATGCACCTTGAATGTGTGCGGTTCTAGTTACCACATCTCAAAAAAGATATAGCAGAATTAGAAAAGGTACAGAGAAAGGCAACAAAAAACGATTCAGGGGATAAATGCCCATATGAGGAAAGGCTAAAGAGGTTAGGATTCTTCGGCTTGGAGAAGAGACAATTGAGGAGAGATTTGATAGAGGTTTATAAAATAATGATTGGATTAAAACAGGTGAATGTGAATTGGTTGTCTTTGCTTTCAAAAATTACAAAGATTAGGGGAAATGCAAAAAAGTTACTAGGGGATACATTTAAGACAGAGGAAAAATTACTTTTTTACACAATTAAACTCTGGAATTCATTGCCAGATGATGTGGTAAAAGCTCTTAGTGTAGCTGAATTTAACAAAGATTTGGACAAGTTCCTGGAAGAAAAGTCCATAAATCATTATTATGGTGGATTTGGGAAAATCTACTGCTTTTTCCTGGGATAAACAGCATAGAATCTATTGAATTTAGGAATCCTGCCAGGTATTTGTGACCTGGCTAGGCCATTGTTGGAAACAGGTTGCTGGGCTTGATGAACCATTACTTATGTTCCTATTTTCTTATGACACATTGATAGTGACTAAGAACATATCTTGCTTTATTTTCTAAATTGAAAGTTATTTTTCTAATCTATTCTTAACTCTAGAACTTTGAAGCAAGGAGCTCTAAATCTCTGCCTTCTCTCTTTGAGATACAAAGGATGAATGAATGGAAAAAGAAAACTGGTCACTGGCTGCGCAAAGTGCTCTTAGTTTCACTTTCAACTTTAAAAAAATGACTAAATCAATCTATGCAGCTGCCAACTGGGCAATTCTGGTTGAAAAATTGCTGAAACATAATTGTTCCTGCTGCTTCTTGTCCCATCCCCAACTGATTCTGAATCTTCCCAGCAATCTCATAGTTAGCTGGATATGTTTATATAGCTAATTACAATAGCAGGGCTAACTTATCCAGCTTATGCCCCATCCTGCCCCCTACTTAGGCCTAGAATCATCATTCTGCTATATGATGAGGCAGGCCAAAAAAGGGGCAGGGAAAAACTGTGCAGCCGGCTGCATCATGGCGATGCATTTTTCCCCACTGCAGCTGTGGCTGGGCTGCACAGTTTCATACCCATAGCACCACGGGAAAAGGTGTTATTTTCCACGGTGCTGTCAGCGATAATGTTGAAAACATTATCGGCCGCAGGGCTGCTGGGATATAACTCTGCCCAAAACCCGCCCACATTCCTCCCCTTCCCCTTATTTGCATTGTACCGCCGTGATACCAGCACATTGCGGTTTGATGAATGACCCGGTTAGCTAGCTAACTATTTAGCCAGATAAATAGCTAATTGGCGGGCGCTAAACAGGCAAATCTTAAAACAGCAATTCTTATCTGGATAAGTCCATATTTATCCGGCTAAGGCCTGGTGCGAGAATAGTGAATCTCGTGGTACCGGGAGGCGGGCCTGCGAAAGCTGGCAGCCATCGCACCACTACGGTGCGCTGGCTGCCGGTTTTTGAACCGAATAACTACACACCATAAAAGGTGTAGTTATTTGGTGCGAAACTGGCGGCGAAAAGGGTCCCTACCTTTTCGCACCATCAGCGAAGTCGTCGCAGAGTCCGCCCCGACTCCCTCCCTTCCGCCCCGACTCAGCTATCGCACGCGAAAAGGGACTTTTCGCATGCGATCGCTTTGGAAAATGGCCTCCTAAGTGACACTAAATATCAACCTCTGGATCTCTAATTTATGCAAATATATCTTATGTATTGTCATTATTGGTATCCTGAAACTATACCATGAATGGGTTGGGAAAGACTGCGCTATACGATAACCCCATTCTTAAATAGGCTCATATTAGCTTCATGATCTTCAAAATTTTTCTGTAAACTTACTTTCTGCTAATTTATAAGCACCGTATCAATAGTAATGCTGTCTTTAGAACATATCAAATTATGCTGAGCATTCTGTATTGCACCATAAATTACAAAATTTATACCAGAATGTTTGCAGTTTTGTGTATAAAAAATAGTTATATTTGGGGATCAATTTCAACCATGAGAAAAACAAATATAAATACTTATTCTAGCCATTTCAGAGAAAAGAATGTAAAAAACAAATTAATGATTCTCCAACTAACCAAATCACTATTTCTTAGAAAATGAATTCCCTAAAATAATCAGCAGTTAAGCATTTACTGAGTTATCCATAGGTCATGATGACATGCAGTGCTTACTGAAGAATGGGAAAACAAACACAAAAGTTGGCCTTTAAAGGCACCATTTTCAACAAAGATCCTCATGAGTCCCCACAATACATCCAAAGCCAGGCTTTATTCAGAGATGGTCCTCAAAATTTGGTGTGGTAAGAGAGTGGGGCAAAGGAGGGTATACGGCAGATGACAGGATGACAGAGTCCCTGCCTGCCTTAAGTGTAAATGTCTGATCAGGCTAATAAAGATAACAAACAGACTTAAAGATGAATTTTAGAAGAGTTGCGCATGTAAAAATAAGCATATATGTGCACAAATAGTTTATATTTGCGCAACTGCTATTTTATAAACTTCAAACATACGCCCACAAGTAATGGTGCATGAATAAATTTGTTCATATAAAAAAGGGGCATTCTGGCTTGGTCCCAACATTTCGTGAATAAGACATTATTTTAAAACCTGTTTATAAGTTTATAAACTGCAACTTGAATTGTCCTTATCTATCATGGAATACTTTTAAAATCAATTGGATGCCAGTGTCAAATACATTGTGAGAAAGTAAACTAAGGCTGTACTGAATGCTCAGCATCATCAGCAATCCCTTACAGTTCAGGTTTCTCATGTAACTCATAGTTCCTTATAGCAAAGCAATAGTATATTCTATCAACCCCTGCTGAAATCAATTTTTGGTACAGGTCTTGCAAACCGAGCATACTCCAGAACGGGAGCTCCTCTCTCTACAGAATGAAAGTAGGAGTATTTGTGGCCTGAACTCTCTCTAATACCATGCAGAGTTAATTGACTTTACTCCCTTTAGAGCATGAAAAATCTCCAGGGCAGTTAGGTGGATAAGTCAGAATTAATTTTTCTACCTTCCATCTGGGAACTTCACCTTAGAACAACTGCACGAATAACATGCAATGAGTACCTGAATGTAACTCGCTTTGAGCTACCAATGAAAAGGCATGAGGGAAAAGTAAGTAAGTAAATAAATAAACACACATGGCTGGATAATACTCCATTTAATGGTAGATCTCAACAGATGAGAACCAAATGTCTGAATCCTGTAGAGTAGAGGTTCCCAACCTTTTTGGGAGCATGGACCCTTTTTCAACCTTCAAAATTTCCACAGACCCTCACTTGCTTCTCTTTAGAAAAGTTATTAATGTAATAAATATTTAATTATATGCACATCAGACTCATTCATAATAAATAAAACATATTAAATGCTTTCTGAATAAACTCAATACCTATAATTGCAAAGCACAGCAGTAAATGTGCAAGAATGTACCCATCTTCATTCACTTACACAGTGTAATTTCAGGCAGCCACATAGTTGGATCTGTCTGGATCTGGAGCAACTGAGGTGAATGGAATCATGGAGCAAGAGGGGGAGAGAGAGAGTGAGAGAGAGAGGTGAGGATGGCCTTGTGGAAGGAAAGAGAGATTGGTGGGGATGAACTGGTGGAAGGAGAGCGTGATTGGTAGGGATGAACTGGTAGTGAGAGAAAGAGACTGGTGGGGATGAACTGATGGAGGGAGAAAAAATGGTGGGATGGACTATTGGAGAGAGAGAGAAGAGCGACTGGCAGGGCTGGACTGTAGAAGGAGAGAGACAGATTGGTAGAGAAAGAAAGAGTGACTGACAGGGCCGGACAAATGGAGGGAGACAGGGAGACTGTTTGGGATGGACGGCGGAGCAGAGAGGGTGAGAGACTGGTGAGAAATGGAGAAGGAGGGATGTCTGAGACAGTAACAACCCTATCTATTGAAAAAAACACTGCAAATATTACAACAGGCCCTAAAACACTAATACACCTCCCATTAAGAAAACAGAACACTATCCCTTTATAGAAACTACATGCTAGCAGTATACCTCACCTAAGTCACACATACAAAACACAGACAGACCCTCATCAAACATAGAATAAAAAACCATAAAGTAGAAATACAAACATGCAGACAAGAACTGAACTGGAAATCCCAAGAAAGCAAGACTGCATACAATGCAACAGTGGAAAAATAGAAACATTACCATTCCTCAGAAAACATCAAATACCATCAAGAAATATAAAACATCAATCATATTAGTAAAAACATACTAATAAAAAGAATACATATTTCTAAACAGCTGATAAATAGAATAACATCCAATATTTTAAAATTTGCATGATGTTTTAAAACTTTATCAAATGCCAACAGAATATTTCAAAACAGCAGGTACAAACAAGAATAATTAAAACTAATAGTAATTTAAAAAAATCCTCTGCTTTCTCCATATTTGGGAACTTTTGATTTCCAGTCACCCTGAGATGTCTTCGTTTAGTGGGGTGGGGCAGGGCACACAAAATTTCTTCTCTCTCTGTCATATACACACATTCTATAACACATACTTGTTCATTCTTTCACACATACATACTCTTACAAACACTCTCCCTCTCTCATGCACATGCTCTCATACACCTCTCTTGCTGTCTCACACACAGGCTTTCACTCCTAAAGGCTCTCACACACACACACATACAGGCTTTCACTCCCACACGCTCCCTCTCTCTCATACATACTTACATGCTCTCACACACACACATGCTCTTTCTCATACACATATTCTCACACACATACATAAGCTCACTTTCTCACACTCACAGTGTCTCTCTCACACACACACAAACACACATGCTCTCACACATACACAAATACCCACATGCTCTCACTCTCTTCCTGGAGTCTACAGGGGGAGGAAGGGGTTCACACAATCTCCTCCTCACTCATGCTACTGCGGGAAGGGGTGTTCCAGTGGTCTGTCGGGTCTATTCTTTCTTAGCCAGCAGGTTGGGGTGTGCCAGCGGCCTGTTGGGCATCTTTTTTTCTCATGCACACGTGCTCTCTCACACACACATGCTCTCTCACATACACACATGCTTTCACATGTACACATGCTCTCAAACACACACACACACATACATGTGTATATATATATATATAGATGACAAAAATTCTCTAGCTTTCCTTTTGAGGGATCAGTCAGTGACCAACTTGTCAAAAAAAGGAGACCAAAAATCACCTCTATTCCTTCTCACAATATTAACAACTGAAATGTTGAAAAGAGATTTTGATAATAAGTAGCTATTATGACCTCATATAGGCATTAATAAAGGAGCCTTCATTTGAATGAGTGTGCTGCATAGCAAGTAGTATATCTCGCACTACCACTCAATATATAATCATAGGTCATTGAACGCCATTTTTTGTTTTTTCTGTGTGCTTTTTCACCTTGAATTAAAACATAAGTTCTTCCATGTGTATATTCATCTAATAGAAGCGTGAATTCTTCCTTACTTCTTGTTTTATATAATAAATGTTACTTAGCTTTTTCAAGCGATAACAATTGAAGAAACTGTACGACTCGGTGCCATGAGGATTGTCATGCCCGACACGGTCCGTGTTTCGGTCTTCACCTTCTTCATAGGGCTGTTCTACAAAACATATCTATAAATTAGTGAGCTTCAAAAAACTTAATACAAAAATTTTACCTTATTCACAACGGTACTAACGATATTTGTTGCTCAATGATATTCTCCATGCTCTGATGATCAGTCTCTTCAAACCGGAAGTGGTATAACTAGACGCCATTTTTAAAGGGAACATAACCAATAGGTGAACAATACGTCAGGAAATCACAGCCGCGTGTGTCAGCTGTGAATGTTGATGTTAAATTAAAGAATACCAATCAATCTCAGCATTTAGACCCTCAGGAACAACACATGCTAATTTGGCCAACCTATATATGGAAAATTTTGAGGAGACACTATTATATCACACGGCCATGTTTACTAACATCACCAACTGGTGTCGATATATAGATGATATCTTTTTCTTGTGGCATGGGTGAAGAATTAGAACTCGAACATTTTTTGACATGGATAAACAATTTGGATCCAAACCTCCACTTTACGATGCAGTACAGTAGATCTAAAATTCATTTTTTGGATATTTCTATACAAAAAACGGATAATCAATTTGTTTACAACTTTGTTTAAAAAATCTACAGATAAAAATGTTCTACTTCATTTTTCTAGTTTTCACCCATATCGATTAAAAAATAATTTACCAATTGGTCAGTTTTTGAGGTTACGACGGATATGTTGTAATATAGAGGAATATAATATACAGGCACAAGCATTAGCAACACGATTGTTGAACAGGGGTTATCCATCTAAGACAATTAGAGCAGCGTTAAAAAGAGGTTACAATGCTCAACGTATCTGGTTACTTTTGGAAAGAGATGACGTCACTCATGAGCCGTATCTTGTATGTACATTGAAATATTCAACAAAGGCCACTCTGGTTGCGGCCATTATTCGAAAATATTGGCACATTTTACAATTTCATTCAGTTTTTAAAGAACTGCCTATGATTACATACAGTCGGGGAAAAAATTTGAGAGATTTACTGACGCACTCCTTCTTACGTTCAGACACTGCCTGTTTTGATTCCCATTCTGGCGAACACACTCCTTGCACGAATTGCTCCCTATGCGCACAAACCATCAGCGGACCAACTTGGACAGATAATAAGGGTAATGTCTATTATGCAAAAACAAACACTGATTGTACTTCAACACACGTAGTCTATCTAATAGTTTGCCCTTGCAATAAATATTACGTGGGCAGAACAAAGAGAGCTATACGTACGAGATTGATTGAACATCGTAGTTGTGTAGCCACAAAAAAACTACAGGCCCCTATCGTTGCACATTGTGTCGAACATAATCATACCTTTGCAGATCTAAAGTGGAGGATCATTGAGAAAATTTTGTTGACGAGTAGGGGGGGTGACTCACAATCATTATTGAATCTGCACGAACAACGATGGATCTATAAATTAGCATGTGTTGTTCCTGAGGGTCTAAACGCTGAGATTGATTGGTATTCTTTAATTTAACATCAACATTCACAGCTGACATACGCGGCTGTGATTTCCTGACGTATTGTTCACCTATTGGTTATGTTCCCTTTAAAAATGGCGTCTAGTTATACCACTTCCGGTTTGAAGAGACTGATCATCAGAGCATGGAGAATACCATTGAGCAACAAATATCGTTAGTATCGCTGTGAATAAGGTAAAATCTTTGCATTAAGTTTTTGAAGCTCACTAATTTATAGATATGTTTTGTAGAACAGCCCTATGAAGAAGGTGAAGACCGAAACACGGACCGTGTCGGGCATGACAATCCTCATGGCACCGAGTCGTACAGTTTCTTCAATTGTTATCGCTTGAAAAAGCTAAGTAACATTTATTATATAAAACAAGAAGTAAGGAAGAATTCACGCTTCTATTAAGATGAATATACACATGGAAGAACTTATGTTTTAATTCAAGGTGAAAAAGCACACAGAAAAAACAAAAAAATGGCGTTCAATGACCTATGATTATATATTGAGTGGTAGTGCGAGATATACTACTTGCTATGCAGCACACTCATTCAAATGAAGGCTCCTTTATTAATGCCTATATGAGGTCATAATAGCTACTTATTATCAAAATCTCTTTTCAACATTTCAGTTGTTAATATTGTGAGAAGGAATAGAGGTGATTTTTGGTCTCCTTTTTTTGACAAGTTGGTCACTGACTGATCCCTCAAAAGGAAAGCTAGAGAATTTTTGTCATCTATATATGTCAGGCTTTTTCACTCTCATGCGGCGGCAGGATGAGGTGCTCTGGTAGTCTATCAGGCCTCTTCTTTCTCAGTGGGATGAGATATACTGGAGGCCTGTTGGGCCTCTTTTTTTTTTTGCTGGTTACCAATGGAATGAGACCTCTTATGACTTGTCGGACCTCTTCTTTCGTGGCCAATGCGGGCTGGGGGTCCATGGCAGCTTATCAGACTTCTTTCATGGCACAGACCAGACTTTCTCTTCTCACAGTTCACTTCCCATAGACTCTCTGTTACGGTCTGGCAGACCTCTAGGGGTCCATGGATCACAGGTTGGGAACCACTGCTGTAGAGTTTAAGAACTAGAATTAAGTGCTGTCTAATCATTTCATTGGCTGTACTGAATTTGTTAATTGATTGAATGTTATCAGGTACCCATGCTGTCAGCATATGGCAGTATTGTGTTTTGTAATAGAAAATAAACAAGATATTTTAGACTCAGTTGAAGTGTTATATGTGGTTTATGGAAGCACACATTTATGTGAATTATATCATTGATAGTGGGAGTGAAAGCACCAAGGGTCCGCCCAGAAATTCTGCAGGCCCTAAAAGAAGAAATAGGGAGTGTTGTTTCTAAGAACTGGCACCCCCATGCTCACATGCACTGTACAAATTATTGATTACAGTATGGGATCGAATATACCATTGCTGTAAATAACCTTGGGTTACACTTGTCTTCCATAATTATCATATATGTGGGTCCATGGATGAATGATGAAACGAATCGAGGATCCATAGAGTCTGTTTCAACTTGGGCATTGTTTTTTTTTACATTTAAAACAATTCCCTGTTGTTGCTATACCTGATCTGAATGCTCATAAGGGTGAGAACATTATTCTATATATAATTTTCTCTTGTAACTCTCATAAGAGCCCTTTAGATTATGTATGTTTTATTGTATCCCACTATGTCTGATTATGTATGTTTTATTATTATGATTTCTACATATTATGAGTTTCTACATATTATGAGTTCTACATAGTAATTATTCCGCTCACACCTATTAGTTACATGAACTACCTAGTTTTATTTTTTTCCCCTGTATTTGAATTATTGTTTGCAAAGTTATATGTAAAGCCTGTTGCTGAATTGCTGTTCACTGTAAACCGATTAGATGTTCCAAACGATTATCGGTATATGAAACACTAAATAAATATATAAATAAAATAAATGAACATTGGATATGGACACAGCAGGAATACATCTTGTCAAATAAATAAGGTGACATTCTTTGTAAATTTGTAAAGCCCTAAATTGCATTTGGAAAGTTCCTCCTCATTCAATTCCACATTTAATTCACTCTGCCATATATTAACCAATGCGACACGTTTTGAGTACGCCTTCAAATTATTCAGGAATTTAGAAAGGTAAGATGACCCTCTATTGCTTTGTAGATTTTAACAAATTTTAAAAAATTCGAATGATGCGTATTTACTCCAAATTGAACAAGCTTTGCTAGAATCTAATTTCTAATTTGGAAATGAAGAAATCCTTATTTTGAAACCCAACTATATTTTTACAATACTCAACTGATTACATATATAGAGAGTTATTAATAACTCCAGCTGTGTCAAGCCTTTTACAAACTGGGTATTTTGAAGCAAGGGAAATAACACGTTTCCTGTTAACGACAAAAAGAGCAAGACTTTATGTGAGCGAGTCATCAAACTCCTAATGCACCTCCAGACTCCCTAGTAGACTCAACTATCAAAGAATTTGCAAAAATATTAGGTAGTTAATCCTTTTCTGTGTGAAGAATTTATTATAAATTCAATGGGATAGCTATTAATTTTTTCCATTTTATATTCACATAGGGCCTTATTTTCCAAGGCTATCGCAGGCTTGCGCTAACAGCGCAAGCCTGCGATAGCTAGCAAAGGTAGCGCAAGCCTGCACTACCTACATCGGGGTGGAGTCAGCCCCGGAAGAGGAGGAGTCAGGGCGTCACCAGGGTCGACTCTGTGAGGACAGAGTGGACAGCGAAAAGGTAAGGGCCTTTTCGCTGCCTATTTCGCACCCAATAACTACACCTTCTATGGTGTAGTTATTGGGTGCGATGCCGGCAGCCATCGCACCGCGGACGTGCGATCGCTGCTGGCTAGCGCAGGACTACCTCCCTGTTTTGGCCCCCTGCCCCTCATTACCGCAGTTTTCTAAAGTATCGCAGGCCTGTGATACTTTAGAAAATGAGGCCCATAGTTCCCAGTATCCAAGAACCAGTCTCTCAAAGACCTTAAAAGATAGACTATATTATAAATTTTAAAGTTTGGAGTGCTCATGCCACCTTCTTTCAATATAATTAATTTCTGAATTGATAGCCTTGCTCTTTTCTTTTTCCATAGGAATTTAACACAAAAATTAAATATATATATATAGTTTTTGCCGCTGTGCAGGGGGATCGTGTGCCAGAAGGCTGCCAGCAGGCGCAACAGGTAAGATAAAGGTCAGGGAGGGATCTAGGTGAGGGCTAGGGGGTGGGAGGGTTAGGGGAAGGGATGTTAGGTTAGAGGGTTGGGAAGTTCCGAAATTGGAGTGGGCCTGGGAGGGAATGGGGAAAGGGCGTGGGTGTCGGCGCGTGCAAGTTGCACAATTGTGCACCCCCTTGCGTGCGCCGACCCCCAATTTTATAACATGTGCGCACCTGCATGTGTATGTTATAAAATCAGGCGTCCATGTACACGTGCCGGTTAGCCCGCGCACATGGACGCGTACGCACAACTTTATAAAATCTACCACTTAGTCTCTTGAAGGATGTTTATTCTGTTGGAATCTATGCCATCTGAAACATTCAGCTCTACCCTGCCCTTGAGTTGATCCACCCTATCATTGCAGAATAATGTGTACCCTGGTATAGCACTGTCCCATAGATTATCCTTTTTCCACCAGGTTTCTGAGATGCCAATTATGTCTACCTCTTCATTCAGTGCCATATACTCTAACTCTCCCATCTTACTTCTTAGACTTCTGGCTTTGGCATACAGACATTTCAAAGTATGTTTTTTGTTTATATTAACTACATGCTTTTCAGTTCACTGGGATAATTTGGAATCATTTAACTCAGGTGATTCTTTACTTTATTTATTTATTTATTTTATAACTTTTATATACCGGCATTCGTAAAAAACATCATGTCGGTTTACATGTAACTGAGAAAGGAAATTACAATGATAGGTGGAGGAAAGATAAATAGTTAAAAGGTAGGTTAACTTTACTGTGGTGCCAACATGCATCACAGTTAAAACGCGATTATATATGATAAACCATATTAGAGAAGAATTATATGATAAACCATATTAGAATTATATGATAAACCATATTAGAGAAGAATTAGATAATATTATATTAATTACAGGGGGAGGTGGTGCGGGGGGCGGGGGGTGGAAGGTGAGGCGTGGGGGGGAGGGGTCATTTAACTCAGGTGATTCTTTACTTATAGGCACATGGACTACTTTTACTTTTATGGAACCTCTCTGTTGGGGTGCCCTAACTCTTCTGTTTTGTTATTATCTTTCAAAGATACTTCCTTCCAATTCATGCACTGCTGAGCAACTGTCGGCTTGCTCCCTTGTTCTAGTTTAAAAAGTGCTCTTACCATTTTAAAGGTTAACATCAGCAGCCTGTCTAAAATACTATCTAGAGACCTACTTTCCAAGATAATGCGTATAATTCTATTTTCTGCATTCAGTTTCCTAACTAGGGGTTCTAAAGTAAGGAATAATAAGAGTGTCTGATATCCTTTCTAGGAGGTATGGTTCTGAGAGACACCCATTTGTGCTAATCTGGGCAGTTGGATTTGAATACAAAAATTTGTTATTGATCCTGAAAAAATACTTTTTAAAAGAACATCTTTGGAAAGGATCAGGAAACCCTATCAAAGGCTATCACCACATCAAATTCATTAAGTAGAGGATCTGGGACTGGTACATTACTGTCTTTGCATCTTTCTAGTACAGGTCGTACTTTATACATTAATACCATACCTTCTGTTATGGACAAACCCAATTGCCTAGTTGAAATAAGATTTGTCAGTATATATTTGTATCTATTTGGCAAATTTTGGCAAATATTTTGATATCATGATATAATAAAGATATGGATCTGTAAGATCCCAGATTTATTGGATTTCTGCCTGGTTTATATAGGTCATTAATAACATTTTTCATATTTTTTTGCCTGCGCCCTACTTTTGCCATCTCCTCATTGAGAGAGGAGTCTCTGGTATCTGTTCATTTAAGGGTAGATTTTAAAACATTGCGCGTGTGCGTCCATGTGTGCGCGCTACCTGGCGCACACACATGGACACGTGATTTTATAACATGCGCACACTGGCGCGAGCATGTTATAAAATGCCAGGTCATCGCACACAAGGGGGAAACATTTTTGTATTTATGCGCAGTGACACATCAGGGCCTTCCCCAGTTCCCTCCCAGTCCACTCCAATTAAGGGGCGGACTGGGAGGGAACTTCTCATCCCCCTAGCCTGACCTTCCTTCCCCTTCTCCTATACTGCCCTCACCCTATCCCTATCCTAACCCCTCCAAAAAAATCATTAACTCGCCTTTTGCACCTGCTTCTGAGCAGGAGCAAGTTGCGCGCGCCAGCACTCTGCCGGCACATGATCCCCCAGCACAGCGACAAATGGCCGCTGTGCCTCTAGCCCCGCCCCACCCCCGGACCACCTGTTTCACTAACCCTGGGACTTACAAGCATCCCAGGGGTTTACACACGTGGCCAGGCCTTTGAAAATTGGCCCGGTGCGCGTAAGGCCCTTTTACGCACATAGGTGATTTAAAATCTGGCCCTTAGTATTTTATAAAAATTTACAAATTGCATCCAAATCATCTGATCCTGGAGACTTTACATTTGGCAACTGCTTAATAACCATGGCAATTTCTTGTGTTGTAAATGAAGCAGTAAGTGCCTCCAGTTCAATCCAAGAGAACTATGACACAAACAGATTAGTCTATAGCTGTAATTGTTCTTCATTCTCTATATTATCATCCTCTGCTGGGTAAAGCTCCTTCTAGATGTGAGGATCCTTCAAAAAGGAAAGGACAATCTGTGAAGGTCCCTTTCCCTCTGAGACACTTCTATAGGGTTTTGTTGCTACAACAGAAAAGGGAGGACTCAAGTCTGCTGGACAGTGATTTTGCCGGGCATGAATAGACTGATTAAAAAGAAACAAAGAATTCCCTGCCTCTGTTTGCATTAAAGCATAACACTGTCAAAAAGTTTAATAGGTAGCAGAGGATGGCAGCTATCAACTCTCTCACATAGGAAACTGGCCCACCCTTGCTTCACTTTTTTTTTAATCACCAAACTTTCTTTCACCCCCAATACAATGGAGAAAATATGATGATGAACCAAGCATGGATTAACCACTGCCACTTGTGACCTAGCTGAATGCAGAAAGCCTGAAAGTTAGCTATTGTCCTTAGGTAGCTTGAGACATAGAGGATAATATTCAGCCACTGGCCAGCTTGCAAGTTATTTGATTATTCAGCAGCACAGACATACTATTGAATATACACAACTATCTTGAAGTTAGCAGAGAAGTTTATTTGGTTAACTTTAGGACTACTCTATGGCATGAATATTTGGCTAATTTAACTCTGCATAGATAACTAATTATCTGGTTAAACTTTAGTTGGATAAGTGGCAGAAATAATCAAAACCCAGCATTTAGGGCCTCATTTTCCAAGCAGGTTACCGCCTGCGATAAATTTGCAAATCAGTAATTTGGTATTCAGGGGGCAGAGTTTATGCAAAGCAGGAACCAGTTTATCGTGTGCAGTGTTAGCATGGCTGCTATTGCGGTTCTGGACAGCCCGTTTTTGAGAGAGAGAGAGAGAGAGAGAGAGAGAGAGAGAGAGAGAGAAGAGAGAGAGAGAGAGAGAGAGAGAGAGAGCGAGAGAGAGAGAGAGGAGAGAGAGAGAGACTTACTATAGTGCCTATGCCCTAGACAGGTATTTTAACCCCTATGGGAGGGCCACCTACTAACTCGGGGTGGGGATTAGGTATGAGCGTCAGGGGTTGGGGGCCACTTTCGCATTCCACATGAGACCTACGGAAAGAACAGTGGTCTCTAGTGAAGATTTGCTGGCTGTCGGAGTGAGGAAACTCACTCCAAGAGGAGATTTGGGCTACATTCTCTCCACCTAGCTTGTTGTTGCCCAGGTAGAGTGTCCATCAAGCTAGGTGGAGAGAACGTAGCCCAAATCTCCTCTTGGAGTGAGTTTCCTCACTCCGACGGCCAGCAAATCTTCACTAGAGACCACTGTTCTTTCCGTAGGTCTCATGTGGAATGCGAAAGTGGCCCCCAACCCCCGACGCTCATACCTAATCCCCACCCCGAGTTAGTAGGTGGCCCTCCCATAGGGGTTAAAATACCTGTCTAGGGCATAGGCACTATAGTAAGTAAGTAAGTAAGTAAGTAAGTAACTCTCTCTCTCTCTCTCTCTCTCTCTCTCTCTCTCTCTCTCTCTCTCTCTCTCTCTTCCTTCTGAATTATCTTCCTAAATGCCTTTGAATATTGACCCCCATAGAGTTCAGGGTGATTCACCAGACATCACTGAACTACTGTAAGGAAGAATGCTCCTGAGCTGTTGGCAACCAGGGAAAGGGACTGGAAAGCAGATCACTTAGAATAGGGATGTACAAAATGAAAAATGTAATGTTATCAAACAAGCAGCACAACATGGTTTCCCTAAGCAAAGTGATAACCCCTTGTGTTCATGCATGCATAGAATTAACAGCTTCCACCACTGCCAAATTTTCTATCCTGAACACAACACTTTTGCTAAAAGAGTCACATCTCTAGCCATACTACTCTGGCACCCCAACTAAGGCCTGGCCCTGACATACCAGGCCCCTTGGAAATACATGCCAAACCTCTACTCTTGGAATTATCACTAACACCCCCCTTCCTTTCAAGATGTAAAAAGGGAAATTGGGTCAAACTGAAGGAGTGAAGAAACAAGTTTCCCAAATGGTCAAGCCAGCCCCAACTGATCTGTCACCCTAATAAAATGATGGCTCTTAGACACTATGACAGTGGCCAATGCTAAGTGTCATGGGAACATCCTGCCCACCGATATAACCCTGTAAGCAAAACTATGGAGGACCATAAGTAATTGAACCTGTTGCAATCCATGACTCTTAAGTGCTCCCTCATCCTAACTTTACTTCTCCTGTGGAAGCCTAGAAACCCTAGCCCACCCATTTAATTTGATGGTTAAAAACACCAGGCTAACCAACGGCTCTTTACATCTCCTAGCAGAATTTTGAAGTGCACTGCAACTGCTCAAAACAGTTAAAAATTCACAGAGTACCCTGGCATCCTCACCAACAAAAAGAATATCCATAGAATATGGAACAACCCATAGGAATATATTTGTCAAAATAGGAAGAGCCATCAAATGCAAAACCAAGCAAATGAAAGGAACTACAGTGAACTGGCAGAATTAATGTCAGCCTCTACTAAGGTCTCACAGGTTGTAAACAATCTGATTATATCAATGGCATGATCTAGGGAAGTGTTGTAATGTGCACAGAGCATAACTTTCGATCTATGTGATCTGAAGAACCAAAAGGATAGGACAAATTGAACATAACATATAACTTGCCTATTTCTGTTTTCAGTACATAGCGCAGAGAAGAAAGGTTCATGCAAGAGAAAAGCATGTTTTGGAAAGGCTCTGCCACCCACCTCAGCAACAAAACCTTGTTAGCAACTTAGCTGCTCAATGTGCATAAAGTGGCAAAGTGTTGAGGCTGTGATAAAAGGAATTCTAGAGCCATACAACTAAGACAGATTTAAAAAGAAAATGATTTATGGGACACTGAAATTGTAAAATTTTACCTGTTAATTTCCTTTTCTTGAGTCCTGCTAGACCAGTCTGGACCAATGGGATATCTTGTTCCACAACTGCTGGAGAGACCGCAACTTCTTTTTTCCCTTATAACTGCTGGCTACGTAGGGGGTGTGGGCTTAGGCAGTTGCCAGAAGCCTTGGACAGAGCAATAAGTCAGCCACCATCACATAAGGAATGTAACCCCATTTGAATTATGATCAACGGGGAGTTACCCCAATACCCTTCTGTATAGGTAAATGCTAAGAAAACCTTTTGAGTTTGAACCCACTGGGACAGATCAAGGCCCCAACCCCATCTCATGGTGGGTGAGGGAAAAGAAAAGGCAGGAAAAAGAAAGAAAGATGAATACCCTTTCAGCAGCGAATCATCCTTTATTAGGCCCTATGTTCCTGGGCAGGCATCTGGACTAATCTAGCAGAACTCTAGGAAAGGAAATTAACAGGCACAATTTTACATAAGAACATAAGAAATTGTCATGCTGGGTCAGACCATGGGTCCATCAAGCCCAGCATCCTGTTTCCAACAGAACCTGGCAATTACCCAAACACTAAGAAGATCCCATGCCACTGATGCAATTAATTCTCCAACTTTTGCTGTTTCAAGGGAAACCTTGCTCGGTGGTTTTTGTACGGGGGCTTCATATAAGGATAACCGATTTGCAGTTACCCTTTCTGTGCCCCCATCTATTATTCTTTATTATTTCTTCTGAAGATATCCACTTTTTGTAATGTTTTTTTTGTTTTTACTTAAAATACTTTCTCCCCGGCTGCTTATCCGACCCACTATCTTATTTCATTATATACGGCATCCCCCCCCCCCATTGGGGGGGGGGGACGCCGCCAAAAAGCCCTGCCTGGGCGCCTTCTCCCTAGGCGAGCGTGCGCGTGTGATCCGCACATATGAAGGCCTTTTCCCGCCACTGGAAGTTCCGCCCTATCGATGACATCAGAACCCTATATAAGGCCGCCGCGGAGCCCAGGACTTTGCCTTGCAATGGGGTTTCTTGCAGTTCTCAGTTGCTCTGTGCCCCGGAGTGTGCTATTGCGTTAGCAACTCCGTTCCTGCCTGAGACTTGTTTCACTCCGTGCTCAAGTCTTGCTTCTGTCTGGCTTGCTTGCTATAACCTGTTCTGCTTCAGTTCCAGCTTGGTTCCAGGTTCCAGTAGCCAGTCCTGCTTCAGCTCCTGTCTGGTTCCAGTAGTCAGTTCTGCTTCAGCTCCTGTCTGGTTCCAGTAGCCAGTCCTGCTTCAGCTCCTGTCTGGTTCCAGTAGCCAGTCCTGCTTCAGCTCCTGTCTGGTTTCAGCAGCCAGTCCTGCTTCAGTTCCTGTCTGGTTCCAGTAGCCAGTCCTGCTTCAGTTCCTGTCTGGTTCCAGTAGCCAGTTCTGCTTCAGTTCCTGCTTGCTTCAGTCCTAGCCTGCTTCAGTTCCTGCCTGTCTCCTGATCCTTGCCTGCCTGCTCCAGCTCCAGCTTCCGTGATCTCCTACGTCCCAGCGGCCGGGCTCCTACGGGCTCCTCCGGGGGGAGTACCGGCTTCCAGAGTGAAGCTCACGTCCAGCTCCTGCAAGGTATCCGCCTCCCGACCTGTCACTCACCAGAGACTATAGTACACCTCTCCCCAGTCTCTCATAGGTCGGCCCAAGGGTCCACTAAACCATTCACTCACAACAAGATACTTCAGTCTAAAATCCCGACAGAGTCATTGTTTCAACAAAAAAATGCCTTCATCAGGAGCATTTTTAATGCAATGGCTCTGTCAAACATAATAATATAAAATAAAATGTTAGAAACCACTACTGAAATACCACTTCTCAGTAATGAAATAAAAAAAACTGCATACCTAACATATGGAATGACAGTCTCAAAATCATGGTAGACCAGTTTAAAGAACGCTGCCAAAGGTGTAACTATTAAACCCTCTAGTTTTTTTCCTCAAACAATCACTGAATAATCAATAATTAAAGGAGCCAATTTAGCCAAGCAACATATATGATGACAACTGGCAAGATTCTGCATACTCCCAAAATGCTGAACAAATGCTGAGGACTTATTCATAAATCACCAGGGCAAATTATATCAAAAGGCTGTTTCAAAAACATTGAGCAATCAATCTCTTTATTTAATTCAAAAGGATGCATAGTGTAGACTAGAGATGGGAATGAGATCATATTTATCACTTTGCATACTCTTATAAGGTTTTTCTAATACAGGAAACCATAAGTCTGTTGCATTTGATGGTCTGCAGGCTAAGCCTGCCAACTGCCGCCCTCACCTCTCAGCCTGATTTTCAAAAGCATTTACATGCGGAAAACCAGGTTTTATGCATGTAAATTCATTTTATTCAAGTAAGATGGGCTTTTGAAAATTGCTACAATATATGCCATTGAATTGTCCAAAAGATTTACCTGTGTAAGTGCACTTTATGGGCGTAAATGACTTTTGAAAATTGCTACTATATTATGTTACATTTACATGCATAACTCCTTTGAAAATTCACCTGACAGGACAAACGAGAACTTTGTTTATTATAGAGAAATGGTTAAGATTTAGCAGCTTCAGAAAAGTGAGTTTTTTAGATTGGATTTGTATTTAGCCAGACTGACACACCAACTCAAGAAAGTTATTCCAGACATAAGGCATAGCAAGGTGGCAAGCACAGAGTTGGGAGTTGGCAATGGAGGAGAAGGGCCCAGATAAGAGTGACTTACCCAATAAATGGGGTTCCCAAGGTAGAGTGTAGGAAGAGAGAAGAGAAGAGAGGTAATGAGGAGCTGCAGAGTGCATGCATCTTTAAGAATGTAAGAGAAGCGTGAAATGTATGTGGAAGCAGATGAGGTGCAATGTAGTCACTTGAGAAGAGGGGTTACATGGTTATACCAATGTTGAAGAAAAATATCAGTAATAACATTTGTAAGGTATGTCAAATTTTGTCTTTTTGGTGTTTTTTTCTGACTCTGTAATGCAGGACGTACAGAAAAGAAATCGATAATTGACATTTTGGCGGTATTCATATTTTCTTAGCTGTATGACATATTGGCCCATTTTGCATTTGTATGAAAATAGTCATTATGTAGGTAGCAAAGGAGTAAATACAATTACAGGTCAAGGCTTTGTGACAAAAGGAGACATCCATGGAGAAAACAACAGTATATAAACATGCTCAAAAACAAAGCTAGCCCTGGAAATTACTTGTTCCCAGAGAAAATAGTACGCTAGAAATACATTAGCAATGAATAAGTGGATGAACAAGTACATCACTGGGGAAGCTATGTGAGTCTATTCTATATGACCCTGTGGTTGTTGATGGATAATGGGAGTTCGTAAAATTACATCCACAGAAAATGACATATTCAGCAATTATCAGTACCTCGTCCACTTTTAAGAGTTTTGTTCGGTATGCCTACTTTTTGTTTTTGCAAACTTATTCTGTATTATAATTACCAAAAATTGGGACATGGAATGTAAATCTTACATATTTCTGAACAAAACTGCAAAGAGAATGTCTGTAAAAATGAAAAACATGAAACCCAGCGATTCATGGACCTCTGTAGCAAAAAGTTAAATAAAGCATGCACATGAAAACAAGCTGAAGGCCTCAGCTAATTCATCTGCTGCTTTTATCGCCTTTATAGAGTCCCCAAAACTCCAATAACAGAGCCAAAATAATGGTATCAGAAAAGCAGGAAATATAGATGCAAGTCCAATTATTTTGACAATGAAGAAGGAGAAGTGCTTGTTATATAGATATTATGTAGATACTGTATATGGCAAGAATCAATGCATTCTTGATGCGTATGAAGGAAAAATAGTAATTTAAACTCCTTCATGAAGCAAGAAAAAGGAAGATATAGAGTGAGAAATTATTCGTCTGGAAAAGCCGACAATCACTCAGCGGTGCATGGTTCGGAGAAATGTATCCTTGAAGGATACTAATGAAACAAGAAAGTTAGGGCATCCCAACAGAGAGGTTCTATTAAAGCAAACATAGTCCATGTGCTTATATGTAAAAAATCACCGACGCTAATGATTTCCGAATTATCCCTAGGAACTGAAAAGCAGGTTAATACAAATAAAAAACACACTTTGAAATGTCTGTATGCCAATGCCAGAAGTCTAAGAAATAAGATGGGAGAGTTAGAGTGTATAGCAGCAAATGATGAGATTGACATAATTGGCATCACAGAGACTTGGTGGAAGGAGGATAACCAATGGGGCAGTGCTATATCAGGGTACAAATTATATCGCAATGATAGGGAGGATCAACTTGGTGGGGGTGGGCACTTTATGTCGGGGAGGGTATAGAGTCCAAAAGGATAAAGATCATACAAGAGACTAAATGCTCAGTAGAATCTATATGGGTAGAAATCCCATGTGTGTTAGGTAAGAGTATAATTATAGGAGTATACTACCGTCCACTTGGACAAAATGGTCAGACAGATGATGAAATGCTTAGAGAAATCAGAGAAGCTAACCAATTTGACAGTGCAATAATAATGGGAGATTTCAATTACCCCAATATTGACTGGGTAAATGTAACATCAGGACTTGCTAGAGACATAAAGTTCCTGGATGTAATAAATGACTGCTTCATGAAGCAATTGGTTCAGGAACCAACAAGAGAGGGAGCTATTTTAGATTTAATTCTTAGTGGAACGCAGGATTTGGTGAGAGAGGTAACAGTGGTGGGGCCACTTGGCAACAGTGATCATAACATAGAAACATGATCAAATTTAAACTAATAACAAAAGGGAAACTTTGATAAAATGAGGAAAATAGTTAGAATAAAACTGAAAGGTGCAGCAGCAAAGATTAAAAGTATTCAACAGGCATGGACGTTGTTTAAAAATACAATCCTAGAGGTGCAGTCCATATGTATTCCACACATTAAGAAAGGTGGAAGGAAGGCAAAACGATTAACGTCATGGTTAAAAGGTGAGGTGAAAGAGGCTATTTTAGCCAAAAAAAAATCCTTCAAAAATTGGAAGAAGGATCCATCTGAAGAAAATAGGATAAAACATAAGCATTGTCAGGTTAAGTGTAAAACATTGATAAGTCAGGCGAAGAGAGTATTTGAATTGAAGTTGGCCATAGAGGCAAATACTCATAATAAAAACTTTTTAAAATATATCCAAAGCAAGAAACCTGTGAGGGAGTCGGGTGGACCATTAGATGACCGAGGAGTTAAAGGGGCTCTTAGAGAAGATAATGCCATTGCAGAAAGACTAAATGAATTCTTTGCTTCCGTGTTTCCTAATGAGGATGTTGGGGAGATACCAGTTCCGGAGATGGTTTTCAGCGGTGATGAGTCAGACGAATTGAACGAAATCACTGTGAACCTGGAAGATATAGTAGGCCAGATTGACAAACTAAAGAGTAGCAACTCACCTGGACCGGATGGTATGCATCCTAGGGTACTGAAGGAACTAAAAAATGAAATTTCTGATCTATAAGTTAAAATAGAATTACTTTATCCAGGTATATTCAGCGGCACTTCTACCAAGATAAGAGCTGCTGAAAATCCAGGTAAAGCTACCTGGATAAAGTTATCTGGTTTACTTTGCTACTTGCTGTGCTGCTGAATTTCAGGCTTATAATGCACTCTGCATTATGAGGTGCATAATCCAACTACTTGTAGTCTGGCAAACCAGTTAGCACTCACAGAGTTTGCTGTAAGAATAAAAGCAAAACTATCCAGGTAGGTTTGCTTCATTATTGCCCTCCACAAAAGTGCCTCTACAAATTTGCAACTGCTGTTTGTGTAGGTGCTTTTATAAGGCAAAGCAACACAATTACTTTTGAATATCCAAAACTATGTATGCACTTGCCTCCCCTGACCTAGTAACTTTGCTTCAAGAACAGCTACAAAAAAAAAAAACGGGGGGGAAAGTATGTTCATTGTTCATATACACACATAGTTTCCCCCCACTTGGGGCGGGCAATAATAAACAGCCATTTATTCAGGTAAAATAGCACTTTACTTTTGGAAATGGTTTCAGTTATTGCCTTTCCAGTTATGGTTTCCATTATTGGATAAAAAGGTATAATGTTTTAATAAAAATGGTATATTGTGGTTTTAGTAGAACATGGGGCCCGAGATGTAGCAGGAGTATGAGATAAGCTCTGCAGAAATGGATCTTTCTCTTCTAACCTGTGATTAAAGGAAGACAGATCCTGGCCTCCTACAAGACACTCTCTTAATTGATTAAGCACGCCCAGCAAAAGGGAGGAAATCAGGAATTTGCATGTATTTACTCTTGCCTAACTTTAATCAGATCACTGCCTAGCTGCTTGTTGGCATGAGAAGGTCTGTATATAACACTGAAGTTTGTCATGTAACTCAGAAGCTGGTGCTAGACTGATTTCTGTGTGTACTAATAAAGGTATTACAAAGTACCTATCTGTCTTCAGGATGCTGTTGTGCTGTTTGTCAGTTTTTTCTTAGCACCACTCATGCTTCAGCTATAAAGAAACAGCTGGGAGCTGTGGGGCCATCTCCTCTCAGGATTCTTACAACCTAGAAGATGTACTTTAAAGTTTGTAGGGCTGAGGGCCCTCTGTTTTACCTCTAGTATATAAAAAACCTTCATACCTGTTTGGGTTGTTTCAAAACTAAAAGTTTACTGAGGGATTTGTGGAATGATAATGATTTGTCAAAATGTAAGTCCATCACTGATAAGGGCAGAATATACTTAGGGTTTCCTCTTTTGTGTCAGTGTTACTTAATTAAAACATTACTAAATCTTTTTCACATTTAAGAACTCTTCTTCCTTCAACAAATACCCTTTGATATAGGGGTGAATTTTAAAAGTGTTGCTCATGTTAGAATGCCCATGTATGCGAGTATATTTTATTTATTTGTTGATTGATTGATTCATATTCCACTTCTCGGCACTTCAAGACAGATTACATTCAGGTATATGGGCATACGTGAGCAATGCATATTTTAAAAGCCACAAATGAATGTGCGTATAAGTGCATGTGCTAGCTAAAAAAGAAAAAGGACTGAGTTGGGGCGTGCCGGGACAGGGCTAAGAGTTGTGCATATAAATTTGCATTTTAAATCCGGCAGCCACAGTATGTAGTGGGTGCTAGCTGCGCATGTTTACTTCTGCTCTTGATAAGTGGAAATCTGCATAAATTGACTGGGCGAGGGGATCTGGGACAACTGGTAGGAGTGCAGGCTGAAGAACCAGAAGGGTCTGGATGACCCTGAAATGGTAAACTGGTGGATTATTTGGTAAAACTGGGAATGGCCTTCGGGCAAGCATGTTTTAAAATCCACTTACCTGCACATGTTAAAGCTGCCAAAATCCTGTGGACGATAAGTAAAATATGTGTGCTTGAATAACCGCTTAAAATTAGGAGCACATATCCTTACAGTAGGCATATTTTAAATGAAACACGTGTAATTGTGTGCATGATTTAAAAATTCCAGCATATGGGCACCAGCATGCTTATTTTAAAGTTACCGTCATAGTGAGGATACAGTCGTATCACAGTTTTTTTCTGCTGTGTTTTATTTGAATGCAATCAGTGGAATAGAGAAGTAAGAGTATGAATTTTACATAATTATAAAAAAATCTAAAATTTGAATATTAATACATTAATATTCTCAAATTCATGTAAAAATACATTTATTACCATTTTTTACTTGCTATAGTAGAGAAATGCTGACAGAATATATAATGGCAACATAAGTATTTTATTAAAATGTAGCACAATTATCTTCACAAACCACATACTATTAGCACTATTCACTTTTCCGTTATCTATATATTTCATTTAGAACCCTTATTAGGAAAAAAATTAAAGCAGCTGCAAAAGTCAAGAGTTTATATCAGGCATGGACATTGTTTTAAAATACTATCTTAGAAGCCCAGACCCGATGTATTCCCTACATTAAAAAAGGTAGAAGAAAGGCCAAATGACTGCTGGCATGATTAAAAGGTGAGATGAAAGAGGCTATTCTAGCCAAAAGAACATTCTTCAAGAAATAGAAAAGAGATCTGAATGAAGAAAACATGAAACCAAATAAGTACTGGCAAGTTAGATGCAAAGCATTGATAAGGAAGGCAAAGACCGAATTTGAAAAGAAGCTTGCAATGAAAACAAGAACGCATAATAAAAACCTTTTCCAATACATTGGAAGCAAAAAGCCTGTAAGGGAGTCAGTTGGACCATTAGATGTCTGAGGTGTAAAAGGGGCACTAAGGGAGGACAAGGCCATAGTGGAGAGTTTAAATTAATTCTTTGCTTCAGTCTTTACTGAGGAAAATGTAAGATAGATACCCATTCCAGAAGTGATATTTAAAGGTGATGATTCAGAGGAAATGAAACAAATCTCAGTGAACCTAGAAGATATACTAGGGCAAACTGACAAACTAAAGAGTAGTAAATCACTAGATGGTATACATCCCAGAGTGCTGAAAGAACTGAAAAATGAAATTGCAGATCTTCTTTTGGTAATCAGTAAATTATTATTAAAACTAGGTATAGTACCTGAATATTGGAGGGTGGTCAATGTAATCCAGGTTTTTAATAAGGGTTCTAGGAGTGATCTGGGAAACTACAGACTGGTGAGTCTGATGTCAGTGCCAGGAAAAATGGTTGAAAGTATTCTAAAGAACAAAATTATTTGAACATATAGATATATATAGAAAACACCCACACAATTCTCAAAATACTGAATGGGATACCTTTAAAACAATACATTGGGAGATTTGGCACCATTAATTGGCAATATTTACTGAAACATAAAGATCTAAAATGTACTCAAGAGCATAACAGACTGTGATAAAAAAAAATGGCTGAAATAGCACACATTTCAAACCTATATCTAAACAATAGAATTATACAAAACCAATAAAATAAACATCCCACATGAAAGTTCAATAACTGAGTACTTTTTCTCCTGACTGTGAAAAGCATGTGATGTTATGTAAAGGATCCGTAACAGAAGATCTCTTATTGCATAATGTTCTTGAAAATAAAATTTGAAAAAGGTCGATGTTTCACATAGTTGCATCAGGATCATTTATTTGTACAAAGCCATTGTTGTTTCTTTCATTTCAAGTCATTTCACTTGAATAATTTCCAATACTTCACTTTAGGTATGCCGACAATTTGAAATTATGACTGCCTTGTAGCAAAGCGATTTTTTAAAAAAGTTTTCACAGCTCAAACCGCTATTCAGTGTCGTCCAAATCACTGTTATTGCAGCAGGAAATATTTTAAAGATAACACTTTTTTTACACTGCTGCTGGACAAATATATGGCAATGTCAATCTCAGCACAAGCCGCTGCTTACTTTTTTTGCTGCTTCTAAACACAGAATGAATGCAAAGCACACCACATTTGAAGACGCCGGGTAGCAGTATAATGCGTCCAATAGCAGGAAATAATGTTTGAAAAAGATCCCGGATCTTTAACAATTCCTGCTGCAGAGCGGTGATTCAGGAGACGCTGAGTAGTGGCTTATGCCGTGTTTGATAAGAAATCTTCTGTCATGCTCCTACCATGTGACAGAGGCCAGCCAATGGCATTGATAGCCTGTCACATGGAAAGGGCAAAGGGCCATTGGCGCCATTTTGATTACTGGCAGCTGACGGTCTGAGAGTGGGAGATCGCTCCCGCGATCCCCGCTGGACCACCAGGCAATTTGTGCAAGTTTTTGGGGGTCGGGAGGGTGGGGGGATGCAATGAAGTAAAATTGATGGAGTGGGGTGGATTTAGGGGGGAGGGATTTCTGTTTTTGTTTTTACAACCCCCCGTCGGCCCCCCTGGGTTTCGGGCCCCCCCCCCCCCCGGGACTTTCAATAAGTCTTGGGGGGGATGCAATGAAGTAAATTTGAAGGGTTGGGTGGGTTTGGGGTTTTTTCTTTTTTCTTTTTTTTTTTTACAACCCTGTAAACCGTTGCAATGGTATTTACTTAGCGATGGTATAGAAAAGATTTTAAATAAGTAAATAAATACATTTAAATAAAATAATTAATCACATTTGAAGAGTTGGGGCGGATTTCGGGTACCATTTCGGGGGGGGGGGGAAATAAAATCGGCTCGGTCGGCCAAATGATACCTAGTATCGTGTGTCCCCGAAAATAAGACAGCCCTGAAAATAAGTCCTAGCCATTTTTTCAGATATAAAAAAGAATATAAGATCTGTCTTATTATCAGAGAAACATGGTAATTCTGTTGTTTAGATATAGGTTTGATATGTGTGCTATTTCAGCCACTTTTTATCACAGTGTATTGTGCTCTTGAGCATATTTTAGATAATGTTTCAATAAATATTGTCAATTAATGGTGCCAAATCTCCCCGTGTAATGTTTTAAAGATATCCCATTTGGTATTTTGAGAATTGTGTGGGGTGTTTTCTTTATATTACAATATTGTATCACCCCATTGGTCTATATTACCTATTTGGTTGAACATATAGATAGACATGGGTTAATGGAACAAAGTTAATATGGATTTAGCCAAGTAAAGTCTTGCATTACCAATTTGCTACATGTTATTGAAGGCGTGAATAAACATGTAGATAAAGGTGATCCAGTTGATTATAGTGTATCCAGGGGTGGATTAGCCTTTTGGGGGATCGGGCATCCCCCGGTGGGCTGGTCGCTCCAGTCATGTGGTCTGCCATGCACGGCCGTGACAGAGCCGCATGTGACAGAGCTAGGGATGTGAATCGTTTTTTGACGATTTAAAATATCGTCCGATATATTTTAAATCGTCAAAAATCGTTAGGGCCACGATACAATACCAATTCCCCAGATTTATCGTCAAAAAATCGTATATCGGGGGAAGGGGGAGGGCAGGAAAACCGGCACACTAAAACCCCCTAAAACCCACCCCGACCCTTTAAATTAAATCCCCCACCCTCCCGAACCCCCCCCCCCAAATGCCTTAAATTACCTGGGGGTCCAGCGGCACACTAAAACACCCTAAAACCCACCCCCAGCACACTAAAACCCCCTAAAACCCACCCCGACCCTTTAAATTAAATCCCCCACCCCAAATGCCTTAAATTACCTGGGGGTCCGTAGCGGCGGTCCGTAGCTTAAATTACCCCGGGTCCGTAGCTAAATCGGGGGAAGGGGGAGAGAAGGAAATCCAGCACACTAAATCGTGGTGTCTTCAGCCGGCGCCATTTTGCAAAATGGCCGCCGCAAAATGGCGGCGGCCATAGACCAATACGATTCGACGCAGGAGGTCGTTCCGGACCCCCGCTGGACTTTTGGCAAGTCTTGTGGGGGTCAGGAGGCCCCCCCAAGCTGGCCAAAAGTTCCTGGGGGTCCAGCGGGGGCCCTGGAGCGATCTCCTGCCGCGAATCGTTTCCGTACGGAAAATGGCGCCGGCAGGAGATCGACTGCAGGAGGTCGTTCAGCGAACCCTCGCCATTTCGCTGAACGACCTCCTGCAGTCGATCTCCTGCCGGCGCCATTTTCCGTACGGAAACGATTCGCGGCAGGAGATCGCTCCAGGGCCCCCGCTGGACCCCCAGGAACTTTTGGCCAGCTTGGGGGGGCCTCCTGACCCCCACAAGACATGCCAAAAGTCCAGCGGGGGTCCGGAACGACCTCCTGCGTCGAATCGTATTGGTCTATGGCCGCCGCCATTTTGCGGCGGCCATTTTGCAAAATGGCGCCGGCTGAAGACACCACGATTTAGTGTGCCGGATTTCCTGCTCTCCCCCTTCCCCCGATTTAGCTACGGACCCGGGGGTAATTTACGCTACGGACCGCCGCTACGGACCCCCAGGTAATTTAAGGCATTTGGGGTGGGGGATTTAATTTAAAGGGTCGGGGTGGGTTTTAGTGTGCCGGGGGTGGGTTTTAGGGGGTTTTAGTGTGCCGCTGGACCCCAGGTAATTTAAGGCATTTGGGGAGGGTGGGGGATTTAATTTAAAGGGTCGGGGTGGGTTTTAGGGGGTTTTAGTGTGCCGGTTCACGATTTTAACGATTTTAACGATACTCTAAACACCCAAACGGCGACGATACGATTCCCTCCCCCTCCCAGCCGAAATCGATCGTTAAGACGATCGAGGACACGATTCACATCTCTAGACAGAGCCATGCATGGCCGTGACAGAGCTACACATGATGTGTCCTGGGCCGGCCTGGGCAGTGAATACCCGGGCTGGTCGTCCTCAGGAATCCACCGCTGAGTGTATCTGAATTTTCAGAAAGCATTTGACAAAGTATCTCATGAGATACTCTTGAGGAAATTAAAAAGTCAATGTATAGAAGGCAATGTTCTATATTGTGGATTGAGAACTGGTTAAATGATAAGAAACAGAGATTAGAACTAAATGGTCAGTTTTGCTTAGTCAAGAAAGGGGAATAGTAGAGTGCACCAGGGATCTGTACTAGGATGACTGCTTTTTAATACACAAAACAAAAAAAGTACAAGTGTGCTGCAACCAATAAAAATTACTGAGAGAAAAATATGTGTTGCTGAGTTGAATAGATTATGCCAAAAATGAAATAACTAATTATTTATAATGGACCTTCATACCACCCAAGGTAAATGAACAATTTATGTTCTTAATAACCCAGTGGGTCTCATATAATCATCAATCCAAGTATAAAAAATGTGTCCTGCCTTGAAATTGTGCAAACATTATAAATTTAAATACAAATGACTAATAGACTATACTTCCCCTCATTTGTTCTTTTTGCTTTTTTCCTTTCTTTTCTTTCGTCTTTTTATTCAACACGATATCATGTTTCTCTGCCGCTTCTTAATACAAGTATAAATGACCAAGATATGGGAATGATGAGTGAGGAGATCAATTTTGCTGATGATTCAAAATTATTCAAAGTTGTTAATTGTGAGAAATTACAAGAGAACTTGCAAGACTGGGAGACTTGGCATCCAAATGGCAGATGACATTTAATGTGAACAAGTGTAAAGTGATGCAAATAGGGAAGAGCAACCCTAATTATAGCTATATAATGCAAGGTTCCACATTGGGAGTCATCATTCAGGAAAAACATCTAGGCATCATCATGGATAATATGATAAAATCCTCTGCTCAGTGTGCGGTTATGGCCAAGAAATCAAATAGAATACTAGGAATTATTAAGAATGAAATGGAGAATAAAATAGAGGATGTCATACTGCCTCTGTATTGCTCCATGGTGATATCACAGTGAAGGAGAAGGGGGCAGGTGTTGTGAATCCGGTCCGCGGATGTTCGCAGCCGGTTCCGCTCCCTACCTCGGGGCTGCTCCGACTGACCGCGGCGTCCTCACTGCCCGTTTGGGCCTTCTCGGGGCTTTTCCGCAGCACTCCCTCCATGAGGGAGACGTCGCCGACTCTCTGCTGCTGGTCCCGCCCCTTAGGCGCGCAAGCGCGCACAGGGGTCTGGAATTTAAAGGGACCAGCGTGGGAAACTTAGCTCCACCTTGGGGAATGTCGTCAGATGCCTTCAACTATTTAAAGCCAGCTGTGAGTTCCATTCTTTGCCTTGCAATGGGTTGCCTCTATTTTTATTTATTTATTTATTTATTTAATTTTATTTTATATACCGGCAACCGTTTGCACATTGTGCCGGTTTACAGATAACTTACAACCAAGGATATATAGGCAAAGCCTTTACAAAGAACAGTTTGTAACAATAAACTCAGTAACATAGCAATAAACAAGATAAAAAGGTGGGGAGGAGAGGTATATAGGTAGACAAGACAAAGGGAGGGGGAGGGGGGAGGGAGAAAAGGATACATAAGGAAAAGATATGTACAGGGGTTTGAGGAAAATGTGATAAACACAGATTATTTACAGGTTAGTATAAGCGCAGAGGAACAGTGATTGGAGGGGAGAGGCGTGTACTAAGTAATATTTTAGGTTTGAAGTTCATTGGGGGGGTGGGTGCAGGGAGTATGTCCTGAAGAAGGGGTGTTGGTAGGGGTAGGCGGTTGGGTGAGGATGTTTGTAAGGGATGATGAAGATTGTGACTGGGGGTATGCTTGGAGGAAGAGCCAGGTTTTGAGTTTCTTTTTGAAGGTGGGTGTGAAGGTTTCGGTGCGAAGGTCAAGGGGCATGGAGTTCCAGAGGGAAGGGCCTGCTAGGGAGAGGGCCCGTTTGGTGGTGGACATGAGTCTTGTAGATTTTATAGAGGGGTGAATAAGGGTTCCACGGAGCGAAGATCGGGTGGGTCTGGTAGAAGTACGTGGGAGGAAGGGGGGGTTTAGCCAGTTGTAATGTTCATTGGTAATACTTTTGTGGATGAGGGTAAGGGTCTTGCAGGTAATGCGTGAATGAATGGGTAGCCAATGGAGATTAATGAGGGTGGGAGTAATGTGGTCTTTCTTTTTGGCATTAGTGAGGATGCGTGCAGTGGCATTTTGGAGGAGTTGGAGAGGTTTGATATGGGAAGCAGGGAGACCAAGTAGGAGTCCGTTACAGTAATCAATCTTTGAGAAAATTATAGATTGAAGTACTGTGCGGAAATCAGAGAAGTAGAGGAGGGGTTTAAGTTTTTTTAGGGTTTGAAGTTTGAAGTAGCAGCTGCTAAGGATAGATTTGATGTATGGTTTGAAGGTAAGTTGGTTATCAATTATGACCCCCAGGTTTCTTGTGTCAGAGAGAAAGTTAGGGGGGTGGAAGGTGGAGGGGAAGGGTATGGGTATGGATGCATGTTTGGGGGAGATGAGGAGGAGTTCAGTTTTTTGTGGATTAAGGGCAAGGTGCATGTCAGATAGGAGTTGGTTTATAGAAGCGAGGATGGTGTTCCATTTTTGGATAGCAGTGAGTGCAGAATTTGTGAAAGGTATAAGGATTTGCACATCATCGGCGTAGATGAAGTGTGTGATACCAAGGTTGGAGAGGAAGTTTGTGAGGGGGATCATATAGATGTTAAATAGGGTGGAGGAGAGGGAGGAACCTTGGGGGACGCCACAATCAAGATTAACAGGAGGGGATGTAAAATTGTCAGTGAGTACTGTGTAGGTACGGTTGTGGAGGAAGGATTTAATCCAAGACAGAGCAGTACCTGTGATTCCTATGTTGACGAGGGTGTTGATAAGGATGTTATGATTTACAGTATCAAAAGCGGCGGAGATGTCGAGCATGGCGATGAGATAGGAGTTACCCGCATCCATACCTTTGATGATTGTGTCAGTGAGTGAGAGGAGGAGGGATTCCGTACTGAGGTGTTTTCGGAAGCCATGTTGTGTTGGTGGGAGTAAGTTGGATTGTTCTAGGTGGTCAGAGAGACGGGAGTTAACTAGTTTCTCAATAATTTTGGAGAGGAAGGGGAGATTGGAAATGGGACGGAGGTTGGATAGATTGGAGGGATCAAGGGAAGGTTTTTTTAGGATGGGTTTGACCACGGCTTGTTTCAGGGAGCTAGGGACCAGGCCGTGTTCTAGGGAACAGTTCACGATTTTGGAGAGTGAGGAGGCTATTGTTTTGGGAATAGCGAGAAGTAATTTGGTAGGGATTGTTTCTGAGGGGTGGGAGGAGGGTCTCATCTTTTTTAAAATGTTTTCTATTTCTAGAGTGGAGGAAGGTTCGAAGGATGAGAGAGGGGTGGGAGAGTGTGGGGTGGGAGGGTTTATGATGTTAGTAGTGGGGGAGTTTTTGGTGTTAGGGTTAAATTTGGCGGTGATGTTGGAAATTTTGTTCTTAAAGAAGAGGGCAATTTCATTACATCGTGTCTGAGAGGAGGGGAGTTGGGGGGTAGACACATTGGGTTTGGTGAGATTAGAAACTAGTGTAAATAGTGCCTTTGGGTTGAATTGGAGGGGGGTGAATTTTTTTTGCATAGTATTCTTTTTTGGTTGTTTGAATGGCGTTTCTGTATGCATGCATCAGTTGGTAATATTTGGTTTTTGAGGCAGGAGTGGGGTGTTTGCGCCAATGTCTTTCTGCTGCTCTGAGCTGGGTTTTTTGGGTTTTGAGTGTCTGGGTATACCAGGGTTTTTTGGATGACTTGGTTTGTGTGATAGTTTTTTGAATGACTGGGCATAATTTGTTAGCGATTTTTTGGGTAGTTTCTGTCCAGGAGGAGATAGCACTATCTGCTGTCTCGAGGTCAATGTGATTAGGGATGGTGGAGCAAGCCGTAGCAAGGGTGTCTAACGGGCAGGTTTTACGAAATTGAAAGGATTTTGACTGAGAGGGAGGGGATGGAGATGGGGTTTGTAGGGAGAGGGTTGTGTTGATGATGGAGTGGTCAGACCAAGGGACAGGGAGGCATGTGGGGGCGTGTATGACTTTGATGAGAGTGTTCGTGAAGATAAGGTCAAGTGTGTGACCGGCTTTGTGGGTTGGGGAATGGATAAGTTGGGTAAGGCCCATTGCTTCTAAGGAAGAGATGACTGCTTCGCATGGTGGGGATTGTGGGATGGAGTCGATGTGGAGGTTAAAGTCGCCTAGGAGTATCGTGGGTATGTCGGGAGAGAGGGAGATGGTGAGGAATTCGATAAGGGGGGAGGGGTCTTTTTCTAGTAGACCAGGGGGGGTATAGATAAGGCAGATTTGAAGAGATTGTGATTTGAAAAGGCCTACTTCGTATTGCTTGGGAATATTGCAGGTTTGTGAGGTCAGCTTGAGTTCTTTTTTAGCTATGAGGAGAAGGCCCCCTCCTTTTTTCTTTTTACGGGGGATAGAGAAAAAGTCATAAGTTTCAGAGGGGGGTTGATTAATGAGGGGGGTGTCGCAGGGTTTGAACCAGGTTTCGGTTACTGCGAAAATTTCTGGCTTAGAGTCTGTTAGGATATCATGGAGGAGGTGTGTTTTTTGTTTTAGGGATTGGGCGTTAATGAGCAGAAGAGAGATGAAGGAGATGGTGAGGGCTTGCGAGGTGGGGGATATGGGGATGGGGATCAGACGCCTTTTTTGAGTGTTGTGGTGAGAGAAAGGGGGAGGGGATAGTTTTGAAGTGTGTCCGAGTAGATAGTTGGGGGGAGAGAGGTAGGCGTGAGGGGGCATTCTTGGGTAGAGGGCTAGCAGGGGAGTATTGTGAAGAAAGGCGGATTGTGGGATGTAAGCACATTAAAGCAATTGCACAGAACAAAACAGTTGTAGCAGGTTAATGCAGAAGCAGACACTGTATTGGGAATGGATAGATTAATGTAATTTAGCAGAATAATTAGCTAGAGTAATGCGAGTTAAGAGGAAGACAAGTCATTTAACCAAACATAGCAAATACAGAATATAAAGCAAATTTACCAGAGTAGGGCAGTTAAATACAGGATATGGCAATTTACCAGGGTAATGCAGTAGACTAGATTAATGCAGATTGTTAAAATTAATGCAGTTGAACAGAGTAGATCGGTATATGGATAATGTGGTTTATAATATGCAGATACTGTTAAGTAATTTAACTATGAATTTAATCAGGAAGGTCATGTGAAAGTCTTGTGAAAGGAGGCACACTTACATGTGATACGCTTGATTTGAGGTCCAAGGTGTTAGTAGATTTGTCAAGGGGAGGGCTGACATTTGCGAAAAGGTCTGTGGCTCTCTTGGTGAAGATAATTGTCTCTAGGTGACAGGCGGCTGCTTCTGGCGGGGTGTTCTTGGCTTTAGTGTAGTTGCTGGAAACCGTTTAGGAGGATTAGTGGGGTGCTGCTCAGGGTGAACGAGGGGCGCACGAAGGGGCGAAACAAAGGGGCAGGCCCCTTTGTCGCGCTCCTTCGTGCGCGCGACGCCCGGCGCGCGACGCCAGGGAGAGGGGTGCTTTAAATCCCCCCCGGTCGCGCCTGTGACGTCACTGCAGCGCCGGCTTCGTGGGCGCTTCTACTGAGAAGTGAGTTGCTTGTTCCTGATTCCAGCTTGTTCCTGATTCCTGCTCCATCCTCGCCTGCTCCTGCTCTCCCCTAGGCATATCTTCCTGGCTCCTGACATCGGTACGTCCTCTGGTATTCCTGCTTCGCTGCCTGCCTTGACTCCTGGTCCATCTCCGGTTTCTGCTGTCTGCCACCTGCCCTGACCGCTGGTCCGTCTCTTCGTTGTGCATCACTGCTGCCAGCCCCGACTTCTACTAGATCCTCTGCACCGCTGCCTGCCCCGACTCAGACAGTTCTACAGATTCCTCTTCACCAGGAGACCCTGCCTAAATCCTATCTGGTCTCCTGGCCCTGATCCACTTCCCGGCTACGAGTCGCTGTGGGCTTTCCCTCAGCACGTCTACATCATCCTGTAGCTGGCTCAAGGGCCACAGTTTCAACAGTAGGTAGGGGAGATATGATATGTTTGTAGAAAAATCTATATGTGCTGCATATATCTTGTTGGTTGAATACTTGTTTTGTATATGTTATAATAAAAAACTTAAATTACAAAATATAGTGGAATTAGAAAAGGTACAGAGAAGGGCGAACAAAATGATTCCCCTATGAGAAAAGGCTAAAGAGGTTAGGGCTCTTCATCTTGGAGAAGAGATGGCTGAGGGGAGAGATGATAGAGATCTATAAAATATTGAGTGGAGTGAAATGGATAAAATTGAATTGGTTGTTTACTCTTTTAAAATGTACAAAAACTAGGGGACACATAATAAAATTATTAGGCAATACATTTAAAACAAATTGGAGAAAATTGTTTTTTATTCAATGCATAGTTAAACTCTGGAATTCATTGCCAGAGGATGTGGTAAAAGCTGTTAGTGTAACTGCATTTAAAAAAAGGTTTTGACAAGTTCCTGGAAGAAAAGTCCATAGACCATTATTAAGGTAAACTTGGGGAGATCCACTTCTTATCCCTGGGATAAGCACCATGGAATCTATCAAACTGATGGGATTCTGTTAGATACTTGTAACCTGGATTGGCCCCTGTTGGAAACAGGATACTGGGCTTGATGGACCTTTGGTCTGATCCAGTATGGCAAATCCTATGCTATGATTTTAAGGCAGGAGTGTCAATGATGTTTTTAACCCAGCTTGTTGTTTGGTACAGTATGTATCCTTAGATTAGGCCATTATATTGCTGAAGCATTATACTTTGGGTGCTTTGATGGTTAAAACTGATATTGAAAAGAAATTCAGAATGTTGCCAATTCATGCAGACTTCTTTTGTTTATTGGATTTAAGTTTGATTCCATGTACTATTTTGATAACTGTATTCCTATGGGGTGTTTTGTGGCATATACTTGTTTTTAAGTTTTTACTATTTGTTTCACTTGGGTAGTTATTCAAGCATCAGATTGTGATAATATAATTTATTATTTAGATGATTTTCTTTTTGTTGGTCTATTGGGTATGGAAGTTTGTGCCCATTTGCTTGATATGTTTGAGCAGCTACCTTTGTTAATAAGGATAAAAATGTGAGTTCTTCGACTTTACTTTGGGGGGTCAAACTTGATTCACAGTTGATTCAGTCAAGATAACCACTAGAAAAAGTGGAAACATTGGTACAAGCCATAGGCATGGTGGTTTCTACTAGGAAAATTACTTCTAGCCTGTTCCAGTCATTGATTGGGCAATTTAATTTTGCATGTAGTGCAATCCCAATGGGGAGAGTTTTCACAAGGTGTTTAGCAGATCTGACTAAAGGAGTGATTCAGAAGTATTATTTTTTCAAGGTAACTCATTAGGTGAAAGTACATTTGAGTGTATGTTGCTCTTTTCTACAGGACTTTAAAAGCAAAAGTGTGTGACAGGTTCCAGCGGTGTCAATGTTGCAGATGTGGACCCTTGGGCCAAGGAGAGTTGGTACAACCTGTAAGGAAAAGCCATGAAGGTCTCCACTGTTGGCTGGTGGAGCTTGCTGTAGCAGAGGCCCCATTGGAGCTTCACCAATATCAGCCCTCGTTTCCCTTAGGTTGAGCCCTCGGGTGCTGGAGCCAGAAGGTCTTAGATGGGGCTTCTGCTGATGAACTTGGAGAAGATCAAGTCACAGGCCAGGGTCCAAGGCAGGCTGGTTATAGGTGTACTCAGGGACAAGTGGTGGTCGAGACAGGCAACATTCAGGCATGGTCAAGAGTCAGGCAGTGGTCAGTGACAATCGGAGGTTAGGCGTGGTCCTGAGTCAGGCAGTGATCAATGGCAGGTGGAGTTCAATCATGGAAGAGTGTCAAGCCAAAGTCAAACCCAAAGATCCATCAGAGGGAAAACAGGATGGATAGGTAGGCAGGGAGATGAGGAGCAGAACAGGTGGGCAGGAGAAGGCACTGAAGAACAAAAGACTGACCATAGGATGAAGACTTACCAACAGATGAAAACAAAGACCAAGAACTCTGGTATGAAGACCAGGAACTCAGGAGCAAAGACCAGGAACACTGAGGCAACTTGCTCTACTAAACAGTAGTCAATCTATTGCTGAGGCAAGGAGGTGCTGCTATGCTGGCCTTTTATAGGTCTTTGTTGGTGATGTCATCATTGGGCAACGCTGACATTTTCCCACTGCGGGTCCTTTAAGAGGAGCAATGTCAGGTGCATGCATGCCTTAGGAGGGCCCAGAGAAAGTACATAAGAAATTGCCATGCTCGGTCAGACCAAGGGTCCATCAAGCCCAGCATCCTGTTTCCAACAGAGGCCAAACCAGGCCACAAGAACCTGGCAATTGCCAAACACTAAAAAGATTCCATGCTACTGATGCAATTAATAGCAGTGGCTATTCCCTAAGTAAATTTCATTAATAGCCGTTAATGGACTTCTCCTCCAAGAACGTATCCAAACCTTTTTTGAACCCAGCTACACTAACTGCACTAACCACATCATCTGGCAACAAATTCCAGAGCTTTATTGTACGTTGAATGAAAAAGAACTTTCTCCGATTAGTCTTAAATGTGCTACTTGCTAACTTCATGGAATGCCCCCTAGTCCTTCTATTATTCGAAAGTGTAAATAAATAACAAATTCACATCTACTCGTTCAAGACCTCTCATGATCTTAAAGACCTCTATAATATCCCCCACAGCCATCTCTTCTCCAAGCTGAACAGCCCTAACCTCTTCAGCCTTTCCTCATAGGGGAGCTGTTCCATCCCCTTTATCATTTTGGTTGCCCTTCTCTGTACCTTCTCCATCGCAACTCTATCTTTTTTGAGATGCGGCGACCAGATATGTACACAGTATTCAAGGTGCGGTCTCACCATGGAGCGATATAGAGGCATTATGACATTTTCCGTTCTATTAACCATTCCCTTCCTAATAATTCCTAACATTCTATTTGCTTTTTTGACTGCTGCAGTACACTGAGCCGACGATTTAAAAGTATTATCCACTATGATGCCTAGATCCTTTTCCTGGGTGGTAGCTCCTAATAAGGAACCTAACATCGTTTAAGTACAGTCAGGGTTATTTTCCCCTATATGCAACACCTTGCACTTGTCCACATTAAATTTCATCTGCCATTTGGATGCCCAGTCTTCCAGTCTTGCAAGGTCCTCCTGTAATGTATCACAGTCTGCCTGTGATTTAACTACTCTGAATAATTTTGTATCATCTACAAATTTGATAACCTCACTCGTCGTATTCCTTTCCAGATCATGTATATATATATTGAAAAGCACCGGTCCAAGTACAGATCCCTGAGGCACTCCACTGTTTTCCCTTTTCCACTGAGAAAATTGACCATTTAATCCTACTTTCTATTTCCTGTCTTTTAACTAGTTTGTAATCAGGCAGCTGCCTCCCACTCATCTATTTGAGGGACTGCCCCAGTCGGAGGGTGTTGCTTTGGGCTCGGGGCTAGAGGTAAGTGTGGCGGTCCACGGGCCTTCCCTGCAGACTTCCAAACACAACAGTCAAATTGTGATTTCAAGTTATATTCACATGCTTCCGGTGGAATAGGTTTTGGAGTCTTTTCCAAATGGGTTTGGGTGTGCCAAAGCTTGGCTTCAGAGTTAGTGAGGAAGAGGCTGGACCAGAAATATAATCTTGTTAGATCTTTTTCCAGTATTAAATGCAATTGCAGTGTGAGGGTGATAAGAAAGCAGTTATGTGCTCAGGAAAAATGGGGAAGCTTGAAGTAATTAATTGCAAGTCAACAAATACTCATTGTTAGATGATGTGTTGCAAGCTTTAGGCTTGTGCAGTCTGCATTTGAATTTTACACTTTCTTCCAGACATGTTCCAGGAGAGGCTAACAAGAATGCTGATGCTTTATCTCAATTCTAGTGGCCCTGTTTTCAGTTGCCTGGAACCGACAGATACCCGATGATTGATGGAATTTGGAATGTTATTCCAGTTCAATTCAGTATCTGATGAGGAATTATCTTTTGGAGATCACTCTGCTGATATATGGCAGAGGATGTTGGCAATTCAAGGATTTCCATTGCTCTCACAAACCTTTTGTTTTGAGGCCTATTTCTAATATTCTTCTAATGCAATTTATTATGTGTGCTAAGAATATGGATCTTTCATGACATTTTTTGTCTGCGTACTTATCTAGTGTTAACGTTTTATTTAACCTGCATGGTAGGATTAGTTTTTGAGGTGTGCGACCTGTGTGGCCTCATAGAACTCTATATACCAGAGGGACCCAGGACACCACTGCCCCGATGTAGTCATAGAGCTGCCAATGCCTCTGTCTTTTGATAGGGCCTATGGGGCCAAAGAACAGCCGATACAACCCTCTTCCCTTGCATTCTGAAGAACTCTGACTGATGTTCCATCTCTGCCCTCTCCCCATAGCCCATGGGGCTGAAAAACAGCTATGGCCTACTTCTTTTCCCTTACAGGGCTGAAAATCAGTTCTTGAAGCTGCCGCTCCCCACTCCCTCATGGCCTTTCAGCAGGAGAGCAGCACTAGGACCCAGCATTTCTAAACACCTGTTGTGAGTACTTCTCACTGCTGCAATAAGCTGTGAGCACTGATAGCAAAGAGAAATTCTTTACTAGTAATGTATCACGCAGAGCAATGCAGAATACCACACCAGAGTACAGTACAGAGCTCAAAGCTCAGAAGCTGTACAGTAGATAACACCTCTTACAAACCTGTATATCAATGGGTTAGTTTATTTATTTACACAGCATCTTCTAACTGATTAATACTCTTATCTTATTTACACAGCATCTTCTAACTGATTAATACTCTTATCTTATTTCAATTTTGTTAATTAATTCTCATAGCTCATATGATTTCTTATAAGTTGATCTCAGAAGGCAGAAGCTAAACTTAATGTTGAACTTTGACATACTTTAGTATTCTGGCTGACCTTTGGCATACATCAAAAAAAACTAAGTACAAAATTTTGCATAGATGCACGCATGTTATAAAATGGCCATGTCCTGGGAATGCGCCAACACACATGTGTATATATGCCCCACGTGCCCGTTGAAAAGTACCATCTATATGTAGTTTATACTAACAAACTTATTGTAATAAAATGTTAATAAAGCTGTGGCCTTATTTTGCCACTTGTTAATGGGTCTGTGTTTATATTTGGGTGGGTGAGTCAAGAAGGGAGGGTGAAAGTGCCTATGTTAAGAGAAATCCTCCTCACTGTCATGACTGTCTGCTGGAGAGTCAAAGATGAAATGTTAATTATTCTTGTCATTTAGACTAATTTTAGCCACTCATATATTGATATTTTAAAAATGCATCAATCTGACTTGCTTCATGTCTTTACAGAACTTTAGCCACCCGCAACACAACCCATTTTTTCCATTTACATTCTCTCATCAGGCCACACACCACAAGACCACGCTCAGCAAAAGAAGGCTTATCCCAATACACACCCTCACACGCACTCAAGCCATCAGTCTATCACTCATTTCCATTATCTTATTTAACGCACAATCACTCCAAAAGAAAACCCCTCTCTTACACGATATTCTTACAGACTCTAAACCAGAAATATGTGCTGTCACGGAAACCTGGTTCAAACAACATGACACTCCCCTCATCAACCAGCTACCCTTAGAAATCTACGATGTTTTCTCTATCCCTCGGAAAAAGAAAAGAGGTGGTGGCATACTCTTGGCTGTAAAAAAGGAATTTCAACTACTATCCCAGAAATGTGATATTCCAAACCAGTACGAAATTGGCTTTTTCAAATCGAAGTCACTCCAACTGTGTCTCATTTATACACCCCCAGGTCTCCTGGAGAAAGATTCATCTCCTCTTATCGAATTTTTTGCAAACTCACTATCCCCTGACATACCCACAATTCTCCTAGGAGACTTTAACTTACACGTGGATACCTCCCCGCAATCCCCAGCATGTGAAGCATTCCTCTCCTCCCTTGAAGCAATGGGCTTCCAACAAATCATGAACTCTCCCACACACAAAGCTGGCCACACACTTGATCTGATCTTTGTCAATTCCCCATCAACATAAGCAATCCCCCTTCATGCACTACAGTACCCTGGTCTGACCACTCCCTGATTCAGACTAAACTCTCACTCCCGCAAATATCCCCCACCACGCCCCATCAGCCCATTTCATTTAAATTTCGCAAACCATGCGCTATAGATACCATCTCACAAGCATGCGCTGACATAGACAGCCAAATTGACGTCTCATCCCCAGACAATGCCATCTCTACCTGGCTCAACCTCACCCTCAGCATTGCTGACAAACATTGCCCCCTTACAATGAAAACTATCAACCCAAACCGTAGAAACAGAAAACCCTGGTATACGCCTGAACTTAGGAATCTTAAAATCCAACTCAGAACAGCTGAGAGGTCATGGCGCAAATACCAATCCCCCATAACTAAAACATTATACTACCAACGAATGCATGAATATAGAAATTCCATCCTCCATGCTAAACGTAATTACTATGCTAACAAAATACATGGTATGCAATATAACCCTAAGGCCCTATTCACCATGGTTGCGGACCTCACTTCTCCTGCCCTCACACAACTACCTGCTAATCCCTCTAAAAATCGCTGCAATGAATTAGCACAATTTTTCAAAAACAAGGTCTCCTCCATCACTGCACAATTTTCACATAATAACATCAATATCTGTATGCCCACCATCAACTCTCCAGTCTCCCTCTCATCTTTTGACTCTTCATCCTCCCTTGAAGTACAAAACATCCTTAAAAAATTAAAACCATCATCTCATCCCTCCGAAACCATCCCCACTAAACTCCTGCTAGCTATCCCCGAGGTGATTGCCAAACCTCTCTCAAATATCCTTAACTGTTCCCTAGAGCATGGCACAGTCCCTAATGTTCTTAAACAAGCAGTAGTAAAACCGCTACTCAAAAAACCCAATCTTGACCCCGACACTTTATCTAATTACAGACCTGTCTCTAACCTACCCCTCCTAGCTAAAGTTATTGAAAAAATTGTCAACTCACGTCTCTCCGATCACCTGGAACAAAACAACATTCTCCCATCCACACAACACGGTTTCAGAAAGCACTTAAGTACTGAAACCCTGCTGCTCTCCCTACACGATACCCTCATTAGAGGAACCGACTCAGGTACCTCTTATCTTATTGCCATGCTTGACATCTCGGCGGCTTTCGACACAGTCAATCACGATGTCCTCCTCAACATCCTCAGGAGCATCGGGATCACTGGCAATGCCCTATCCTGGATACGATCGTATCTCCAGGATCGCCTTTTCACTGTATTAGTAGATAACAATTAATCTGACCCCATCAATCTTCCCCAAGGTGTTCCCCAAGTTTCCTCCCTCTCCTCCACCCTCTTTAATATATACATGCTTCCCCTCACTACCCTCCTCACTAACCTCCACATCAAGCATTTCATCTATGCCGACGATGTGCAACTCATTTTCCCATTCTCTGACTCTCTCCATACTGCTCTTCTTAACTGGGAAGCCTGTCTTTCCTCTATCAACAAATTACTAAATGACATGCAACTAGCTCTAAATCCCAGCAAGACTGAACTCTTAATCATATCTAATAGGCCACCGCTCCCAGACATCCCACCTGCATACTCTTCCACATCTTTCCCATCACACGTTCACAACCTTGGTGTTCTTATTGATAACCATCTTACTTTCAAACCCTTCATTAAATCCATCATCAAGGAATGCTATTTTAAGCTCCAAACCATAAAAAAAACTCAGACCACTGCTACACTTTTCTGATTTCCGCACTGTACTCCAGTCTATCATTTTATCTAAGGTAGACTATTGTAATGCACTCTTTCTAGGCATTCCCGCCACCCATACCAAACCCTTACAACTACTACAAAATGCTGCCGCTAGGATACTATCAAATTAAAAAAAAACAGATCACATCACCCCCACACTTATCGAACTTCATTGGCTCCCTATACACTCTCGAATTATTTATAAAGCCCTTTCCATCATCCACAAAAGTCTGTTGAACTCTAACCTCAATTGGATTAACCCCCCACTCCTCCCCCGTACCTCGAATAGACCCACACGTACAGCCCTCCAAGGAACCCTACGTACCCAACCCATCAAATCTTTCAAATTATCATCTACCATAAGCAGAGCTTTCTCTCTCGTGGCCCCTCCATATGGAACTCCCTGCCTCCCGATATACGCCTGGAAACATACACACCCACTTTCAAAAAAAAACTGAAAACATGGCTCTTCCAGCAAGCTTACCACATATCACCCTCCATTACATAAACCCCCACTGATTAACTAAAAATTGATTAACTAAGAATTTTGCTACATGACTAAGAATCTATTTCTCGGAATACGTCTTATGCCCATCGATTTTGTACTTTGACTCGGCTACTTATGTCCTTAGCTATTGAATATTGTATATAGTTTTGATTTTTGCTGTATTCTATTTATTGATTTCACGGACGCTGCCCGGCATAGTCAGCTCTATACCCCATCCCTGTTATAGCCTCCTTGTTCTCAGTTACATGTAAGGGCCCTGCCCAAAAGTTAACCTGTTTTCAATGTTATATGTAAGGGTTCTGCCCAATTGTTCCTGTTTAACTGTAAACCGATGCGATGTGTAAATGGTTATCGGTATAAAAGAAACTTTAAATAAATAAATAAATAAATAAATAAATGTGTTATAAATCCAAATTCCCTGATTCAAATTAATAATAAAGATTTGTTTCTAACCTTCAATCAATTTAGCCACTTCGCTTTTAATTGTTTAACCTGGGCCTTGGTGTTGTAAATAATTAACTCTGGAAGGTCTAATGACTATTTGCTGTAATAGAATTCTGTTTTATGAAAGCTCCTGGTTTTCATTGCCTAAACCCTGCTGTTCTGTGCACACGAAGACCCCTGCCTACTCTTTTTACATGATAACACTAAAGTATTTTGAGTGAGTGTACCTCTCTCTGAAAGAGTCTTTGGTTTAGCCTTGTAATCTTTTGTTATTCAATAACTTTACATGGTGCCTAAAAGTCAGATAAAAGGGATCTGTATTCTGCATTACTTAGCAATGAACCCTCTGATTCTCATTATACTTTTTCCTACGATGACATAAGGCTTTGTGTATAGTATTCCTTAGTGTTGACGAGAGCTTCTTGTTGTGTTTGATGTCTCTCTACTGCCAATTTGCAGTTTCAATTTATACACAGTCAAATTATGTGTGTTACGACTGTTATGCTCCACTCATTGCATTTTAGTTTTTCAATTTTTCACGATTTTCCAAATTTTTTACTTTTTGCTTAATGCTTGATACCAAGGACACTAAACACTTAGGGGCAGATTTTAAAAAAAGTACGCGTGTGCGTACTTTTGTTCACGTAACCGGTGCAAACAAAATTACGCCGGATTTTAAAAGATACACACTGAGGCAACTTGCTCTACTAAACAGTAGTCAACCTAATGCTGAGGCAAGGAGGTGCTGCTATGCTGGCCTTTTATAGAATAATACACAATTGAACTCAAATATTATCAAGACAACACATTTCAAGAGCAATTTCCAAGGATAGCGAAGCCAATTATAACAACACCCCGTGGACTCTCCTTTTGTGGTCCTCCTGACCAAGAGAAACAGAGTAAACTCCAAACATAACCCACCACCCAGTCACACCACAAACATCCACTAACATTCCACATATTCCACATACCACCCTGCCCCCCCCCCCTTTTTTTTTTACCCTGAGAGACACCTTCCCCATAACTAGCATTATCCAACAGTGGTAAAAAGAAACAACGTTACATGCCCTTGCAGAATTCAGTCATCTTTGTAATGTACAATGACCTCAAAGCAAGTCATTTCCAAAAGGGATGATAACCAGCGGTGGTTAAAGTAGATTGAAGATCTGACAGCAGTAGGTCATAACAAACTGACCAACAAGACTGGTATAGCATATCCCGTTCTCTCTCACTGTCCATGGTGGCCAATCGTTCCATTTGCATTGAAAAGGCTAGCCGCCCAAACCACGCCCGCAGGTTGGGTGTCTTATCTGGTGTTATCCAGTCAGCTAAGATCAAACGGCATGCCAGTAATATGGCCATATGACCAAATTTATTCAAAGATAATTTGTAAGAGGGAAGAGTTCCTCATAAACCAGGGAGAAGTAACTTCCCCGTCCAACCAATAGACGAGCCAGTGCACTGAGCTACTACTGCAAGGACTTTCATCCAAAAGGGTCTCAAAACAGGGCATAGAAACAATTTATGTGCCAAAGTACCTGTCACCTGATGACATTTAATACATTTTGGGTTGGGTAGCCTTCCCATCCGGCAACGGCGAACATCATCTTAAAAAATATGGTGCAGAATCTTAAATTGTAATTCCTGAAGAGAGAGATCTGGTAGGCTTTTGGGCATAAACTTAAAACAGGAAAGCAGATAAGAAGTAGATATATCCATGTTCCACGTCTCTGTCCAGTAGCACGCCAAAGAAGCCACATGCGTCGCAGAGCGGTATGATTTACCAAACTCGCACCAACCTTTAATGGAGTTACGCTTTAACGCCCTCTCAAAAAAACGCTGTGTAAATGCTGACTCCCGACAATATGACTCCTCAGTCCAATGAAAGGATTGGAGATAATGACGGATCTGTAAATATGCATAGAAATGTTTAGCTGGTAAGTCATATTCTCGGGCCAAAAATGCAAAATCATGTACTATTGGCGAGTCCGGAACATAGAAGCAAAAAATGAACGCTAAACCTTTCTGCAGCCATGTATCAAAAAGAAAGTAGTTGTCACGGCCTGGCAGAAAGTCCAGGTTGCCCATTAATGGCATGAAAAGAGAAGAAAGACCTGACAGTCCTCCTCTGGACTGTATCCATTGCCAGGCCTGACGACATGGTTGTACCAGAATATGAAGGATATTTAATGTCCTATAAGCCCCAGGACTAGCCTGAATCAAGTACAAAGGGGCCAAGGTGCAACCATACTGATAACCAACCCATCCTCACAATATGCATATTCATCAAGGATCCACTCCCCCACAAATCTAAGTTGGCAGGTCGCATTGTATAACCGAACATCCGGCAGGCCAAGTCCACCCTCTCCTCTCTGAGACATCAACACCTGGTAGCGTAAACTCGCTTTTTTCCCTGCCTAAAGAAATTTCTGAAAAGAATACCGCAACCACTTTAAATCTCTGCTAGAAAGCCAGCAGGGCAACATATGCAATTTATAAAGAAGTTTAGGCATAAGGACCATCTTAATAAGAGCACCCCTACCAAAAAGAGAAAGGGGCAGAGAGCGCCAAGCCTTCAGTTGAGCATCCAAGTCTACCAGTGTGCTTTTTATATTCAAAGCATATAGATCCAAAGGGTCTTGAGAAATCCATACCCCCAAATATTTCAGTTTATTTGGAGCCCACATGAACGGGAACCCTCCCTGCCAATGTTGTTGTACCCCAGGATCAAGAGCGAGTGCTTCTGATTTAGAGAAATTAATTGTCAGGCCCGAAATGGAGTGAAAAACATTAAAACATTGAATAATGGTGGGGATGCTAGTCCAAGGTTGCCCCCACAAACAACAAAATATCAACAGCGAACATTGCTAACTTCATTTGGTGACGGCCTATAAGAATGCCTCGAAACCTATCCTCCAACCGCAACTTAATAGCCAGTGGTTCCAAGGCTAATACAAATAAAAGAGGGGACAAAGGACAGCCCTGGCGTACCCCACATAATATAGGGAAAGCTTCTGACAACGTACCGTTGATAAGTAACCTGGCACTTGGATTAGCATACAGGGCTTGCAACCAAGATAAATAAGAAAAAAATAGTTACAAAAGCATGCTTGACATCCGGTGCTTATCAGGTTACAAAATTAAACCTGGCATCACATCCTTCTAGCCTGGACTTACATATGTAAAGGGCTAAAGAGCCTTAACTTCATAACGCACTAAACTGTGATTGGATCCCACAGTTTCCACTAATATAGGACTTGCAGTGATGCACACCTTCCAGGTCCTTGGCCTGGTGGTCTTCGATACAAAGCTTGGGAAGGCAACATCTGTCAATGAAGCAACAGGGGTTGTTTAGATCTCTAGTCTCGGATACCTGTAGCTCTGCTGTGTCCTTTGTCTCTGCAAGTTGCTTTGGCCCCAGGTACAGGGAGGCAAGGCAGTACTTGAATGGGTTGTCTCTTCTTTGGATAGATGGTGACTGCTGATGGCTGATGGCTGATTATGATACTTGCTCCCTGCTACTTTTAAAGGGCTCACCTATGCATAATTCAGTGTCTTCATGCGTAGTAATGAGGAGACAAGAGTCAGAGTATGATAGGCATGAACAAATAGCCTTTCTCAGTTCTTTGTCTCTGTCTTGGGAGTCATCTCCAAGGTGTTGGCGTGGATTTCAAACTGGTTGACAGATAGAAGACAACGGGTGATGGTAAATGGAACCTACTCTAAAGAGAGTATGGTGTTAAATGGAGTGCCACAGGGATTGGTGTTGGGACGGGTTCTGTTCAACATCTTTATGAGCGACATTGCGGAAGGGTTGGAAGGTAAATTTTATCTATTTGTAGACGATACTAAGATCTACAACAGAGTGGACATGCCGGAAGGAGTACAGAAAATGAGCTGGGATTTAAGGAAGCGGGAAGAGTGGTCGAACATATGGCAGCTGGGATTCAATACCAAGAAATGCAGAATCATGCATCTGGGGTGTAGTAATCCAAAAGAACTATATCCGTTGGGGGGTGAAGGACTGATATGCACAGAGCAGGAGAGAGACCTTAGGGTGATAGTGTCTAACGAGCTGAAGTCAACGAAGTAGTGTGACACCACTATAGCCAAAGCCAGAAGAATGCTGGGCTGCATAGAGAGGAATATCTAGTAAGAAAAGGGAAGTGATAATCCCCTTGTACAGGTCCTTGGTGAGGCCTCACTTGGAGTACTGTGTTCAATTCTGGAGACCGTATCTCAAAGGAGAAAGAGACAGGATGGAGGCGGTTCAGAGAAGGGTGACTAAAATGGTGGGTGGGCTCCATTGAATGACTTATGAGGAGAGGCTGAAGAACTTGAATATGTATACCCTGGAGGAGAGGAGGAGCAGGGGAGATATGATATAGACCTTCAGATACTTGAAAAGTTTTAATGATCCAGGGTTATCAACAAACCTTTTCCATTGAAAACAATTTAGTAGAACAAGGGGACACGATTTGAAGCTCCAGAGAGGAAGATCAGAACCAATGTCAGGAAATATTTCTTCACTGAGAGGGTGGTGGATGCCTGGAATGCCCTTCCGGAGGAAGTGGTGAAGACTAAAACTGTGAAGGATTTCAAAGGGGCATGGGATAAACACTGTAGATCCCTAAAAGGCTAGAGGATGGGAATAAATAAAAAGCTAAGAAAAACATGGGGGTAAAAGCTAAGATAAACATGGGGGTAACCTGCATGGAGTGGCAGTTACTACCCTTAAGAGAAACATGGGGGTAACCTACACAGAGCAGCAGTTACTACCTTGGGAAGCTTGCTGGGCAGACTAGATGTACCATTTTGGTCTTTTTCTGCCATCATTACTATGTTACTATATGTCTCATGATTCAAATCAGGGGCATCTCGACGTTTACCAGTTGTTAGCAAATGACAAGTTACCTGATAATCTTTCCTTCATAGATTAACCCCAAAGTCATAAACAAAGAGGCCACTACGTTCTGCCTCACACGTTCACACAGTACTGATTGTCCTCCTTATCTTTCCCTAATCGCAGGGTACTGGCATAACTTGGTAAATCTGCCAGATCTGGCAAATCTATTAGGCAGTTAGTGGAAGAGAAGTCCATTAACTGCTATTAATCAAGTTGAATTAGAGAATGGCCTCTGCTATTACTGGCATCACTAGCATGAGATCTTCTTAGTATTTGGGTACTTGCCAGGTTCTTGTGGCCTGGTTTGGCCTCTGTTAGAAACAGTATGCTGGGCTTGATGGTCTGACCCAGCATGGCAATTTCTTATGTTTCTTATGTCCACAGAGCAACACAGGCCAATGTTCATTACTGCTGACTTCAGAGAATCCAGCTTAGCTGCTTGACCTTCATAGCCAGAACCAGGTCTCCCCCACAGGCAGATCTCTCAAAGAATGAAGAGGTTGAAATCACATGGCACATTCCCATACCAAGTGATAAAAAGTTTGATGCTAGAAAATAAAACATTAAGGCCTAAATACCAAAGAGCTCTAAAATTGCATGTTATTGTAGCATGTTGTACTACAATATATCCATTCAACCCCCTTTATCCCAACTTATCCACAAAAATATTTCTATGGGGGTCCCGAGTTTTTTCTTTTTCTTTTATTATATATTTTTCTGTTTATCTCACCTATATATTATTTTATTATTTTTTTAAAAGAAAATTTTTTAAGATGGAGATGGATGTCTCATTCAATGACTCACTTAATTAACTTCAAATCCATTGAGTTAATGTTAGTCTGATTCATGTATTTAATCATTGACATTCCACCCTACCATCCTATTTTTTTATTCAAAATCTAAAAATCCCATTTATTTCTTTTAATTTTATTTCAATCTGGCAAAATGCTTCCTTGAGTTTTAAAATATATTTTCCCGTCGTTTACTTAGCTTAGTGCTGTATCATGTTTCTCTGTTAAACGTCCTTTGAAGGAACAAGATCGTATCATTATCTCCCCTGAAGAAGAAATTTGGACATTTTGAAACAAGGCCTTGGGAGAACGTTTAACAGAAATTGGAAATTGGAGTGGCCTTTGAAGGAAGAAGATCGTATCATTATCTTCCCTGAAGAAGAAATTTGAACATTTTGAAACAAGGCCTTCGGAGGACGTTTAACAGGAATTGGAAATCAGAGCGGCCTCGGAGGGAACTTTCCTTCCACCCCCTCCCCCCCGCACCTTCCCCTCCCTTCCACTATCTAACCCACCCCCCAGCCCTAACTAAACCACCCCCCTGATCTTTATTGAAGAAGTTAAGCCGGCCTCTGGGCCGGCGTAACTTGCACACACCGGTTCTCCATCCCCTGGCCCAGTGGCTGTTCCAGAGGCCTCAGTCCTGCCCCCTGAATGCCCCCGGGCTGGTGCCCTGCCCACGGCCCTGTCCCCGGAACGCCCATTTTTTCAAGCCCTGGGACTTACGCGCGTCCCAGGGCTTGAGCGCGCCGCTGACCCTATGCGCGCAGGGGGAGGTTTTCGGGGGTTGCATGCGTATCTTTTTTTTTTTTTTTTTAATTTTTTATTTCTCAGTTTTCATTGTTTTTCACATACAGAAAATTAATTACAGTAACTATTAACAACAGACAAGTAATTAGCTTCCTACTACCAGTAAGCAAAGTACAACTTTTCTGTTTATAATTGTATAAAGTAATGAAAAGATCCAGTAAACTCTGGAACATTACTAAAGTAGAAAAAGGAATAAGAATTAACGAGAGAATATCAGCCTATTTTCTATATTGCCTTTAAACAGTTTGGGTTATACTGGTCTCAACTTTACAGTTATCGAAAAAGCTTCTTAATTGCATGGGTTCAAAGAAAATTTATCATGGGTTCAAAGAAAATGTATCACATGCGTATCTTAAGCGCGCAACCCTTTGAAAATCTACCTCAAAGTGAACAAGTCCACCACATGTCATCTTTTTTCTTTTTTCAAAGCAAATGGTGTACAAAATAGTGCTTGATAGGGATGTGAATCGTTTTTGAACGATTAAAATTATCGTCAGATAATTTTAAAATCATCCAAAATCGTTAGAGTGCACGATACAATACAAATGCCCCCGATTTATCGTCAGGGGCATTTGTATTGTATCGTTAAATAGGGGGCGGGAAAACCGGCACACCAAAAAAACCCTAAAACCCGCCCCGAATCTTTAAAACAAATCCCCCACCATCCCGAACCCCCCCAAAATGTTTTGAATTACCTGGGGTCCAGTGGGGGGGTCCCGGCGCGATCTCCCTCTCTCTGGCCACGGCTGCGTTAAGAGAAATGGCGCCAGTGGCCCTTTGCCCTTATCATGTGACAGGGCAAAGGTAGCGCCGGCGCCATTTTGGTTCCTGGCTCCCGACGTCACGCGTGCAGGAGATCGCTCCCGGACCCCCGCTGGACCCCCAGGGACTTTTGGCCAGCTTGGGGGGGCCTCCTGACCCCCACAAGACTTGCCAAAAGTCCAGCGGGGGTCCGGGAGCGACCTCCTGCACGCGGGCCGTATTGCCAATCTTCAAAATGGTGCCGGCGCTACCTTTGCCCTCACTATGTCATAAGGGCAAAGGGCCATCGGCACCATTTCTCTTAATGCAGCCGTGGCCAGAAAGAGGGAGATCGCGCCGGGACCCCCCCCTCCCCCACTGGACCCCAGGTAATTTAAAACATTTTGGGGGGTTCAGGAGGGTGGGGGATTTGTTTTAAAGGTTCGGGGTGGGTTTTAGGGTTTTTTTGGTGTGCCGGTTTTCCCGGCCTCCCCCGATTTACGATTTTTAACGATTTAAAAAACAAAAAAAAACACGACGATAAGATTTCCCTCTCCCCCCAGCCAAAATCGATCGTTAAGACAATCGATCACACGATTCACACCCCTCATGAGAGGCTTCTAGGAAAAGTAAAAAGTCATGGGATAGGTGGCGATGTCCTTTCGTGGATTGCAAACTGGCTAAAAGACAGGAAACAGAGAGTAGGATTAAATGGGCAATTTTCTCAGTGGAAGGGAGTGGACAGTGGAGTGCCTCAGGGATCTGTATTGGGACCCTTACTGTTCAATATATTTATAAATGATCTGGAAAGAAATACGACGAGTGAGATAATCAAATTTGCAGATGACACAAAATTGTTCAGAGTAGTTAAATCACAAGCAGATTGTGATAAATTGCAGGAAGACCTTGTGAGACTGGAAAATTGGGCATCCAAATGGCAGATGAAATTTAATGTGGATAAGTGCAAGGTGATGCATATAGGGAAAAATAACCCATGCTATAATTACACGATGTTGGGTTCCATATTAGGTGCTACAATCCAAGAAAGAGATCTAGGTGTCATAGTGGATAACACATTGAAATCGTCGGTTCAGTGTGCTGCGGCAGTCAAAAAAGCAAACAGAATGTTGGGAATTATTAGAAAAGGAATGATGAATAAAACGGAAAATGTCATAATGCCTCTGTATCGCTCCATGGTGAGACCGCACCTTGAATACTGTGTACAATTCTGGTCGCCGCATCTCAAAAAAGATATAATTGCGATGGAGAAGGTACAGAGAAGGGCTACCAAAATGATAAGGGGAATGGAACAACTCCCCTATGAGGAAAGACTAAAGAGGTTAGGACTTTTCAGCTTGGAGAAGAGACGACTGAGGGGGGATATGATAGAGGTGTTTAAAATCATGAGAGGTCTAGAACGGGTAGATGTGAATCGGTTATTTACTCTTTCGGATAGTAGAAAGACTAGGGGACACTCCATGAAGTTAGCATGGGGCATTTTTAAAACTAATCGGAGAAAGTTCTTTTTTACTCAACGCACAATTAAACTCTGGAATTTGTTGCCAGAGAATGTGGTTCGTGCAGTTAGTATAGCTGTGTTTAAAAAAGGATTGGATAAGTTCTTGGAGGAGAAGTCCATTACCTGCTATTAAGTTCACTTAGGGGCGGATTTTAAAAGGAGCGCGAATAGCCTACTTTTGTTTGCGCTCCAGGCGCAAACAAAAGTACGCTGGATTTTAGTAGATACGCGCGGAGCCGCGCGTATCTGCTAAAAACCTGGATCGGCGCGTGCAAGGCTATGGATTTTGTATAGCCGGCGCGCGCCAAGCCGCGCAGCCTACCCCCGTTCCCTCCAAGGCCGCTCCAAAATCGGAGCGGCCTCGGAGGGAACTTTCCTTTGCCCTCCCCTCACCTTCCCCTCCCTTCCCCTACCTAACCCACCCGCCCGGCCCTGTCTAAACCCCCCCCTTACCTTTGTCGGGGGATTTACGCCTCCCAGAGGGAGGCGTAAATCCCCGCGCGTCAGCGGGCCTCCTGCGCGCGGGGACGCGACCTGGGGGCGGGTCCGGAGGGCGCGGCCACGCCCCCGGGCCGCCCCGGGCAGTAGCCACGCCCCTGGACCCACCCCCGGACCGCTCCCGACACGCCCCGAAAACGCCGCGCGGTTCGGGTCCGCCCCCCGACACGCCCCCTCCGAAAACCCCGGGACTTACGCGAGTCCCGGGGCTCTGCGCGCGCCGGTAGGCCTATGTAAAATAGGCTTACCGGCGCGCAGGGCCCTGCTCGCGTAAATCCGCCCGGTTTTTGGCGGATTTACGCGAGCAGGGCTCTGAAAATCTGCCCCAAAGAGAATAGCCACTGCCATTAGCAATGGTTACATGGAATAGACTTAGTTTTTGGGTACTTGCCAGGTTCTTATGGCCTGGATTGGCCACTGTTGGAAACAGGATGCTGGGCTTGATGGACCCTTGGTCTGACCCAGTATGGCATTTTCTTATGTTCTTATGTTCTTATGTTAGTGCTTGAAGGAGACCTGCAGTGGAGACTGAGGAAGAATTTTTTTGAAACATTGATGATGGGACTTGCTTCTTTGTTTAAAGTCCACATGAGTCAAGTTGTACCATCCATTGGATATGTTAAGTACTTTTGTGACTTTCAATGTTGGCATCATTTGTTTATTCTATCAAAAAGCTTATTTTGACACTTCAAGCACTATTTTGGACACTCTTTGCTTTGAAAAAAGAAAAAAGACTTTGGCAAATGATGACATGGGGTGGACTTGTTCACTTAAAGGTGGATTTTTAAAGACGCTCGCACGCGTCCATGTGCGCACGGTTCCTGGCACGTGCATACGGACCTGCCGATTTTATAAAATGCACGCGGTGATGTACGCATGTTACGAAATTCAATACCTGTTTTATATCGGCCCACGCATGTGCGGGTGGGTTGTGACTTGCATGCGTAAGGGGGGGGGATTTAAAAAAAAAAAAAAAGGGCGGTGACGTGAACAGCCCATTCCCAGTTTCCTCCCAGTCTGTTCCAATTAAGGAGCGGACTGGGAAGGACTGGGAAAGATCTTCCCTATCCCCCTATCTTCTCTTCCTCCCTTTTCTTCTCTCCTCCCTGTCCCCTAACCCACCCCCCCTAACTATAAGAATTTTTATTGTTGAAGAACTTACTTTATCTTGGCGGGTGAAGTAAGTTCCGCGCACTGGCCGGCTGCTGGTACGCACTCCCCCGGGACAGAGCCTAATGGCCGCTGTCCCAGCTGGCCCCCACCACACCCCATCCCAACCCCGGCCCGCCCCGTTCACAGGGCTCAGCACTTCTGCGCGTTCTGGGAGATATGCTCGTGGGCCGTGCTGTTTTTAAAATGTGCTCAGCACGGCCACGTGCATATCTCCCGTTTTTTTGCACGCACCGGGCTTTTAAAATTTAGCCATTAGAAATTAAGTGGTGAAGCTCCAAATTTGATGCCACTTTAAAAATAGGGTTTTTTTCTTCAAATATTTGTTGAATTTGACTCCAAGCTCATTGTTTGTTTGTTTGTTGTTTTTTTTTGGGGGGGGGGGTTGCATAATTAATATGGAGCTGAGTCACTTCTCTATACTTACTCTGAATATTTATCCAGATGTGGGTCCTCTCTGCTTACCCGTGTTCCCCAAACTCTGCTCTGCACAGAAAAGAACCCCAGCTAATGCAGCTCTCTGAGTAGTTGCCATACACCAGAGATTTACAAAATTTGTGTTTGGACAGTCTGGTGGGTTTCAAAAGACTTGCAGGTGGTAGAAAAGATAAAGCACCAATCTTTTCCCTCTGCCAGGAAAATAAAAGATACAAAACTGTGAAAAAACGATTGCCATATATAACATTAAAAAGTTGATTTGCAATATAATTTGATGTCCATTTAAAGCTGGAACATGGTCACTATTAGATTGTTGTTAATCTGATTGCCTGCAAGTGCCTGTTTCACAATTACTGATGATCCCAGGAGGGTAGGAAAAGATGCCATGTTTGAACCAACAGCATTAAAGTTAGTTGTAACATTACATCTCACAAGGCAAAGAATTCAGTTCACTGATTTCCTATGAGGATTTTCTTATCCAAGTAATCTGTTTATCTACTGTATCTATGTAATGAACTCTGTCTCTCTCCCTCTCTTCTCACTCTTTATCTCTCTGTCAATAACCAACAGCTACCTGATACCCAAGACTGTCACAGCAATTCTCTTCTAATTGCAGGGTTTACTTGTAAAGACAATTTAGGAGCAAACAAATCTCTATAAGGCATTTGTGTAATTTACAAATCATTATTCCCTGGGGATAAAGTGGCTAGATTGGTTATGGAAGCTTATATGAAGCAGAAAAAGAGTTTGGATTTATCAGGAGTAAATTACTTACACAGCTTTAAAGAAAGATTATTGTAGAGGATACAGGATATTGCAAGAAGGATGCTAGTAAAAAGAGATAGCACAAAAACATAAGATATACCATGCTGGGCCAGCTCAAGGTCCATCATGTCCAGCATCCTGTCTTCTACAGTGGCCAAGTCAGGTCTCAAGTACCTAGCAAATCCCACCTGCAACTGACTCCTGGGGTTAGCAATAGGTTTCTTTAATCTTCCTGGTTAGTAATAGTTCTATTTATTTAGTTAGTTAGTTAGTTAGTTATATTCCACCTATCAGCCACATTCAGGTACTGTAGGTATTTATGGACATTTTCTCTAGGAACCAAACCGCTTTTAAATTTACTATGCTATCTGCCTTGATCACGTTTTCTAACAACAAATTTCACAGCTTGATCATGTACTGAGTGAAAAATTATTTTCTATGATTTGTTTTAAATCTGCTTGTTTATTTATTTATTTTCAACTCTCCTGGCACTTTCAAAGTGGATTACGTTCAGGTAGTGTAGGTATTTCCCTATCCCCAGAGGGCCTCCAGTTTAAGTTTGTATCTGAGGCTTGAAGGGTAAACTGACTTGCCCAAGGTCACGAGGAGCAGCAGTGGGATTATTGTTAGTTTCACGGAATGCTCCTTTCTTTTAGTATTATTTGAAAGGGAAAATAGCCATTCTTTATTTACCCATTCCACCCTACTCATGATTTTTATAAACTTCTGTCATGTCTCTTTTCCAAGCTGAACAACACTAACTTGCATAGAGGAGCTGTTCCATTCCCTTTATCATTTTTGTCACCTTCCTCTGCACTTTTTGTAGTTCTGTTCTGTCTTCTTTTGAGATAGTGTGACAGCACTGAATACAAAATTCAAGATGTGGCCACACAAGGGTAATATGATATTTTCAGTTTTATTCTCTATTCCTTTTCAGATCATACCTAACATTCTATTTGTTTTTTGACCTCCACCAGACATTGAGCTGAGGATTTCAATGTATTGCCCACACTTTTTCTGGGCAGTGACTCCCATTACAGACTCCATCATTCTATACTTGTAGTTGGGATTATTTTTCTTGATGCGCATCACATTTCACTTTACCAAATTAAATTTCATCTTTCATTTAGATGTCCCATCTCCTAGTCTCAAAATGTACTTCTGCAGTTTTTGTGTCATCTGCAAATTTCATCCCCTCCCTTGTTCTCTTTTCCAGATCATTTATGAATATATTAAACAGTACAGGTCCCAGTACTGATGCACGAGGTATTCCACTGTTTCCTATCTTTCAACCTGTTATCAATTCACTATTAGACACTGACCCCCCCATCTTATAACTTTTTAATTTCATGAGGACTTTGTCAAATACCTTCTGAAAATCCAAATACATTATATCAACCAGTTCATATTTATCTGTATGTTCATTTACATCTTCAAAAAAATCTAAAAGATTAGTAAAGCACAGCTTCCCTTTACAAAAATCAAGTTACCTCTTTCCCATTAAGCCATGTCTGTCTATATGGTCAGTGATTTTGTTTATAACATAACATCTACCATTTTGCCCAATACCAACATCAGGCTCACTCCTGGAGCTGTTTTTAAAAACTGGCATCACATCAGCCACTCTCCAGTCTTCAGGTAACATAGAAACATAAACATAGAAATGATGGCAGAAAAGGACCAAAATGGTTCGTCCAGTCTGCCCAGAAAGCCTCCCATAGTAGTATCCACCGCACTGTGCAGGTTATCCCATGTTTCTCTTAAGGGTAGCAACTGCTGCTCTGTACAATTATCCCCGAGACATAGGATAACCCATAATAATTTACTGCTAGCAACATTTTTACTGAGTGATGAGCCTTCCTGAAAATTCAGACTGTGCTTTTTCATGTGCTTTGCTTATGGACTTGAATGATGAAGCAGCTTTGTGTTTTTTTCCCCCATGTCTACACATCAGTTCCCCAGACCATAAAAGTCGGGGGGGGGGGGGGCTTGTTGGTTCTGTCTGAATCCAATTACCCTTTTCCCCCTGCCATTGAAGCAGAGAGCAATGATGGAGTTGCATCAACAGTATCAAGGTTTATTGATTAAGGGTAGTAACCGCCACACCAGTGAGTCACTCTCATGCGCTCTTTTCTTCATTTCCATCCTTCAGCCTTTAGGGATCCACAGTATTTATCCCATGTCTCTATCAATTCTTTCACTCTTTTGGTTTTCACCACATCCTCGGGAAGGGCATTCCAGGAATCCACTACCATCACCATGAAGAAATATTTTCTGAAGTTGGTTCAGAGAAGTCCTCCCTGGAGTTTCATTTTGTGACCCCTAGTTCTACTGATTTCTTTCCAATGGAAAAGCTTTGACGTTTGTACATCATTAAAACCTTTCAGATTTCTGAATATCTGTATCATATCTCCCCAGCACTTCCTCTCTTCCAGGGTATACATATTCAAATCCTACAATCGCTCCTCATAGGTTTTATGATACTGACCCCAAACCATTTTGGACACTCTTCTCTGGACTGCCTCCATCCTGTCTCTATCCCTTTTGAGATAACGGCTCCAGAACTGAACATAGTAGTCCAGGTGAGGCCTCACCAAGGACTTGTACAAGGGCATCACCACCTCCTTTTTCTTACTGGTTATTAGGGATGTGAATCATTTTTTGACGATTTAAAATATCGTCCGATATTTTTTAAATCGTCAATAATCGTTAAGAGTGCGATACAATAGAAATTCCCCCGATTTATCGTGAAAAAATCGTTAATCGGGTTAGTGTCCACTAATGGGAGTTATTTGGGGGGAGGGCGGGAAAACCGGCACACCAAAACAACCCCTAAACCCACCCCAACCCTTTAAAATGAATCCCTTACCTTCCCCCACCCTCCCAACCCCCCCAAAATTTTTTACATGTACCTGGTGGTCCAGTGGAAGCCCCGGGACTGATCTCCCGCTCTCGAGCCATCAGCAGCCACTAATAAAAATGGCGCTGATGGCCCGATAAAAAAAAACCCACCCTGACCCTTTAAAACTGACCCATTAGCTTTCCCCACCTTCCCGAACCCCCCCAAAACTTTTTACATGTACCTGGTGATCTAGCGGAAGTCCCGGGAGCAATCTCCCAGTCTCGGGCCATCGGCTGCGCTAATAAAAATGGCGCCGATGGCCCTTTGCCCTTACCATGTGACAGGGTATCCGTGCCATTGACCGGTCCCTGTCACATGGTAGGAGCACTGGATGGCCGGTGCCATTTTTAAAGATGGCGCCGCTAGTAAGGGCAAAGGGCAATCAGCGCCATTTTTATTAGTGCAGCCGACGGCCCGAGACCGGGAGATCGCTCCTAGGACTTCCGCTAGATCACCAGGTATTTGTAAATACTAAAAATTTGAGTGGGAAGCGGCATATTTAATAAGGTTGGGAGATTGACATTTCCTTTTTTCATATCGGTTTGGTATTGATGGAAATTGTTTTAGTTCTTTTTTGAGTCGTGTAAAATATTTTTCAAACACCCAGAAAATATTTCTTACAGCAGACACATCAAATAACTCATAAGGATAAAAATAATTTACCACGCTCCATACCTGAGAAATTTTTTATTTTAGTCACATTAAAATGTAAATAAATATGCAGACAAATACTGAGTGGGAAACTACAACAAGCCAGACACTGTATATGAAAATAAAAAATATTACTATTCCTCATAAAACATCAAACAATAAAACCAAGAAATATTAAATATAATAGTAAAATCAGAGTAAAAAAATGAACAAATATTTCAAAACAGCTGATGAATAGAAGATTCAATAATTAAATATTTACATTTTTTTTTTAATTTACTGTTTTTAAATATGTTTTTGTTGTTTGGAAGACACATCAAATAACACCCAATAATTAAAAATAATAAAGATAAAAAAATCTTATGCTCTCCATACCAGGGAACATTCGATTTCCAGACATCCTAAAATTGACATATATTAGCAGGAGAGAATGGATGCACAAACTTTCCCTCTCTCCCTCTTTCCCACATACACACAGACAGAAGCACACTCCTGTTTTCTCTCTCACACACACAGAAGCACACTCCCTCTCTCCATCACACACACAGACAGAAGCACCCTCCCTCTCTCACATACATACACAGACAGAAGAATGTTCCCTCTCTCATATACAGAAAGAAGCACCCTCCCTCTCTCACTTATATACAGACAGACAGGAGCACCTTCCCTCTCTCACATACATACAAACTAGAGATGTGATTCGGCCTAAACTTTTGGTTCGGCCTTCGTTATCGGCTCGCCGCAGGAAATTTCGTTTTCCCACGGTTCGGGACACTTTTTTTCAGCCACCCTGAAAGTTTAATTAACTATAAGCCCCCCCACCCTCCTGACCCCCCCAAGACTTGCTGAAAGTCCTTGATGGCTGAGCGGGGGTCCCGGGAGCGATCTCCAGCTCTCGGGCCATCGGCTGCCAGTAATCAAAATGGCGCCAGTGGCCCTTTACCCTTACCATGTGACAGGGGCTATCAGTGCCATTGACCGGCCTCTGTCACATGGTAGGAGTAATGGACAGCCAGCGACATCTTAAAAAATGGCGCGGGCCATCCATTGCTCCTACTGTGTGACAGGGGCCGACCAATGGCACCGGTAGCCCCTGTCACATGGTAAGGGCAAAGGGCCACCGGTGTCATTTTGATTACTGGCAGCCGAAGTTCCGAGAGTGGGAGATCGCTCTCGGGACCCCCGCTGGACCACCACGGCAAGTCTTGGGGGGGTCGGGAGGGTGGGGGGGGGGTTGTATTTAATTAAATTTGAAGGGTTGGGGTGGGTTTGGGGTTGTTGTTTTTTTTAATGTACCCTTTCTCCCCCCCAAAAAAATGATAGGAAAACCACACGTGAGTTTTCCTTTCGTTTTGTCAGCCCCCCTGAAATGCAACAAAATAGGAAATATCGTCTTTATTCCCTACTTCATTGCAAATGAATGCACTTCCCTAATACAAACAGACAGAAATATCTTTCTTCTCTCACATACATACAATATAGATAGAAGCACTTTCCCTCTTTCACATATTTACCCAGACAGAAGCACTCTTCCTCTCTCGCATACACACACAGAAGTACCCTCCCTCTTTCACATATATAGACACACTCACACACACATACAAACACACACTCACACACACAGAAGCACCTTCCCTCTCTTCCATACACATAGAGAAGCACCTTCCCTCACTCACATTCACAAACAGAAGCATCCTTCCTCTCTCACATTCACACAGACAGAAGCATCCTCCCTCTCTCACATACATACACAGACAGAAGCACCTCCCTGTCTGACAATTGTGCCTTTTTTTTTCTTCACCCACAGCCTGACTGTTGATTTGCCGGAGGCCCTCATTTGAGTCACTGTTGTCTTTGTCCTGCTATACTGGGCTCCCGTGCATCTAGCAGCTGAGCAGTTCCTGTCTTCGGCCTCACTGGTCTGGTTTCCAGTGGCGGCCCATACCTGAGCATCTCTTTTCTTCAGTTGTGGCTGTGGCAGCCCACATTTTCTCCTTCAATTCCACTGGCAAGGAAGACATAGGATGCGAGAGGAAGTGGTCAGTGTTACCTGCAGCTCTGGTATTGTGCGGGGGAGGGGCACATGAGGAACATGGTGAGCACTTCCCAGGTCCATGCTGTTCTTGTCTTCGGCCTCACTGGTCTGGTTTCCAGTGGCGGCCCATACCTGAGCAGCTCTTTTCTTCAGCTGTGGCTGCCCACATTTCCTTCCTTCAATCCCACTGGCAAGGAAGACATAGGATGCAAGGGGAAGTGGTTAGTGTTACCTGTAGCTCTAGTATTGTGCGGGGGACGGGCACATGAGGAGCATGGTGAGCACTTCCCAGGTCCATGCTGTTGCTGTGCTGGCTAAGGAGATGGGGAGAACAGGCCCCACACAGACACTGTACTGAAAATTAAAAAGCAGATTTGAGAAGAGAGAAGAACTGATACGGGGTCATGTTGGATACAGCGGCTCCGCAGTTAAGGGGCCGCTGTGACCAACACCAACCATGTGTTCGGGCTGACCGGCCCACAGGAGAATGCCTGAAGCCCTGATAGGGCAGTCTGTTCCTGGGAGGAAAAGAGCAATGCCTTACTGAGACAGTGATGCAGCTGTCTGTCTGAGAGAAGAGGAGCTGCGCTGGTGCAGGCTTGCTGAAGAGGCCTGCATTGGAGAGGAATCAGTTGCTTTAGTGAAGCAACAGGGGGCCTGCCTTAAAGCTACAACTTCCAAGTTAACACAGATCTTCCTAAAAAGAGCCAGTTTACTATGGAAACAGCAGGGCTCAGGACAGCAGAGCCCTGATGTTTACCAAAGGATCTGTCCCTGCCACTCTAACCAAAACAGAGTGTCGAATCGGCCCAGAGAAATTCCTAAACTGAGTAGTGAGTGCCTGCCTGATGGAGTGAATTGGCATCAGCTGGTTTGCCCTGTGGGCATGAAGTAAGCTGGTTTAGGTGAGAGCGAATGTGAGTATGTGATTGAGAGCCTGTGTGTAAATGTGAGAAAGAGAGCATGTGTGTCTGTGTGTGATTGAGAGCTGGCTTAGGTGAAGGAGCATGTGAGTATGTGATTGAGAGCCTGTGTGTATATGAGAGAAAGAGAGAGAGCATGTTTGTAAGCATGTGAATGAGAGTCTGTGTGTGAGAGAAAAAGACAGCATGTATGTGTGTGATTGAAAGCCTGTGTGTGTAAGCATGAAAAGATAGACAGTATGGGGCGGATTTTCAATGCCCTGCACGTGTAAATCCGGCCGGATTTACGCGCGCAGGGCCCTTGCGTGCCGGTGCGCCTATTTTGCATAGGCCGCCGGCGCGCGCAGAGCCCTGGGACGCGCATAAGTCCCAGGGCTTCGTAAAAGGGGCGGGAGGGGGCGTATCAGGAGGCGTGTCAGAATGACGTGGCGTTTCGGGGGCGTGGCGCGGCATTTTGGGGGCGGCGATGCAGGCGTGGTTTCGGCCCGGGGGTGTTCCGGGGGCATGGCCGCGGTCTCCGGACCAGCCCCCGGGACTGGAACACGGAGCGGGGCAGCTGGCCGGTGTGCGCAGATTTACTTCTGCTTTTAGCAGGCGTAAATCATGAAACAAAGGTAAGGGGGGGGGGGTTTAGGTAGGGCCGGGGGGGGTGGGTTAGGTAGGGGAAGGGAGGGGAAGGTGGGGGAAGGGCGAAGGAAAGTTCCCTCTGAGGCCGCTCCGATTTCGGAGCGGCCTCGGAGGGAACAGGCAGCGCGCGCTGGGCTTGGCGCGCACAGGTTGCACAAATATGCACCCCCTTGCGCGCGCCAACCCTGGATTTTATAAGATACGTGCGGCTAAAACACACATCTAATTGAGTGCGTGGGTAATAGTGCTTATCACATGTAAATGCATGTCAATGAGGCTATTACCTATTTACCCCGATGCAAAAAAAAAAAATGTGTGTCCGATGCACACATTTTAACCTGCAAAAATGAACACCTGTCCAGAGCAGGTATTAATTCCTCTGCCCAGTTCCAGATATTGGTAACATCATGAGAGCAATTCTGCTCATCAGAAAAGACACAATGAAAGTTATGAATATTTCAATGAAGCTAATAATACTAAAATATTCTAAGTGGAATTCTGATTAAAAATCTGCATACAAGGTATTTATATGGATTTTTTCAAGATATTTATTTATTTTATTATTTATTTAACACATTTATATACCGTTTCACCAATGTAAAATTGAACGAAGCGGTCAGATTTCTGAGCATTGTCTTTATTTTTTTTTAACAGAACATGATTATATTTATTTACCAAAGATAGCAAATAGCTTTTGTTCTTAAGTTTTTCAAAGTCCTAGATTCAGGTAAGTTGAGCCTAAATGCTTATTTATAGAAATGATAAATACACTGCATCAAGCAGCTAAAACTCCCTGCGACAAAAAAGTTTAATCTATTCAATCTTCTTAATTGATTTTGCTTTTTTTTTTTTTTTTTTTAAGAGAATCAATATATTCATTTTATCCTCTTGGCTTTCCATCCAGTTTTTTCTCTTCCATTCTCTTGTCTGCTACCACTGTTAGATTTTACAGCCTGGAATATTCCAGAAAGCATCTGGCTTTGCCAGTCACAAACATACTTATGTAAATGGAATGAAATAGAAGCTAAACAGGTAGATATTGAAAAGGAACTCAATGACTAAATAGATGCAGACCCATGACTATGAATGTTTTCATTATAGGACATGTTCCCCTTCACTACCTCACTACTAAGAGAATCTATTATAGACAAAATTTTCCCTAGATTGAGGCAGTTTGCATTGTAGAACAGCTTTTTTCTAAAGATAAAAATATACCCTTCTGTATCCTAATGAAAGCCATTATCATCACCTTTCACTTAAGCACTAGAACTTACTTTAATTCATCTTCTAAATGAGAGTCCCTACTAGATGTCTCCAATGAAGTCCACTCTGAATTAGGCCCATATGAGAAATTGTACTTTTGAATTTCTGAGAGCCTCTAAAAGCCTTTCCAATTCCTTCCCTTTGCTTCACTTCTATCGAGCAGTACCCGTCATCACTAGCTCTTGAGGCACAAATGGGCCTGAATGTTCTTTCACTTAAAAATGGGAAGCCATCTAATGTCTAAAGAAAAGTGCTGCTGCTCTTCATATTGGCCCTTTCTTTATCTTTTCAATTGGTATGAAGTGCTGCTCACTCAAGGCTGATCTTCATAAAGACTAAATGAAAATGGATTCTAGGCTGCCTATACATTTGACAGGAGTAATACCAGCCTGACTAAGCACTCTATGTAAAAAGGGCGCTGCCTTTAAATGAAGCAAAGAACAAACCGTTCTTCCTTCAGTTATGGCTTCTCAGACTCGCTCAGAGAAAAATAGATAAATGGGAAAGGGTTTCTTTGGTTTTTTTTTTAAATCAAAACTTCTCGATGTACTCAATAATTTTCCAAGAACAGCAATAAATGTCATAGTAACAGCAAGAGTGCAAATGTATCAATCGATCCATGGAGAGGATATGCCTGAAAAGCTACTGAAAAAAAAAAGAAAGAAGGAAAGAAGATAATAAATAGAAGGCAGCAGATAAGAAAAGAAAAAGTGGCTGAAGTCACCCATTTCTGCTGTAGGAATAGAGTTCAGATTGTATTCTGTGCCCTCCGATTAAGCATGCACATTTCACAAAATTCCCTGAAGTATGTGAATTGTAAAAAAGTTGAAAAAATGTGCATACATTATAAAAATAGTGAGGGCAATTTTCAAAGGGATTTTTACAGGCAAACCCCCTTTCATCCATGGAAATCTTTTGAAAATTGTCCCTTGCCATCAGCGAGTAAAAATACATGCGCTGTTCACAGCTGCCTATAAAACAGGGTGGAGAAAAAGGCAGAGGAAGGTCGGGGAAGAAAGATATGCATGGGTCTGAGGGAAGTAAGGAGGCCAGGGGAGGGAAGGTACACATATGTTTTCTTTCGCCACAATCCTTTACCCTTGGTCCAAAGCAGGGGCAAAAATATGCCCCAAAGTGGGAGCTCCATTCAGTGGATGGCCTCATTTTCAAAGGGAATCCCCACACAGAAGAGTGGGAGCAGTCTAAAAAGCCATATAGAGATGGAGTTGTGGTTTGGTAGCTCTAAGATCCCAGATCTGAACCGCGATCCCTTCTTTGGGCCTTGGCCTATGCGCTAGATGAGACCTAAGGTGAGGCGCCAGAGTTGCACTTGAGCGTAGGTCATGGCCCCTGCTATGCCTAGGCCCGATGCATTCATTTAAAATGTTGCATTCATTTAAAATGAATGCAACAAATAAGGTTTGTTTCATTTGGGAGGGCCCTTGATTTGTTTTGGGGCCCCTGAATAAAATGAATCGGACTTATTTGTTGCATTTTGCGCATTCGTTTCAAACAAATGAACATTCTTACTGGATTGATTGGACTCAGTCCTTTCAAAAGGAGATTCAAAATGCTGCAGTTTCAAAGTCATGCTTTTATTCGGCTATAACAACTACATTTGATTTATTTCTTCCTGGAGATATCTGCATTTATAACTATTAGTCATACTTTTTATTTTATCAGAATTTGATTATTGTAATTCTCTCATTTGCACATTACTGCAAAAATCTCCAAAAAGTCTTCAGATTGTAGTTTTGATGCAAGCATGGCCCCAGATGTGGCCAACTTTTAGGTGAGCAATTGTGAGAAAATGTGGTTGATTCAATCCCCCTTCAATTATAATATATGGTTTTGGCAGAGATATAGCAATGATATATTTTTAGTATAAATACTATATTTATACTAGGCTCTATACAAGATCTTGAAGCATTTTTTATTTGGTTAAATGACTGTGATACCATTACCAACATAAAATTTAGTTTTGTTGTGAGTAGTCAAAATGTATCTCAGGCCCCACTGTTGAAGGGAGAACTGGAATAGCAGGGTAAGTCCTGGTTTTCCATTTTCTCTTCACCATTTCAAAGAAAAAGAATAAGAGGCGAGATAAAAATAAAATCAGTGGGAGGTCTGGATCTCTGAGTATGCACAGCTCCTGCCGTGGCACCGTCTTGGCCCTCTGTACATACACTTTTTCTTTTATTATTAGAGTTCTGGTGTATACATTTTGGACTATATAAGGTATATAATCTGAACCTCTGCATTGGTGCTCTGTAAAAACAGCACATTCTGACACCTTTATATGCCACCCTCTTCACATATAAATTTAATTTTTGCTTTGACCTGCTTCATTTTCATTTAGAGGTTAGTTTTTATGCTTAAATTTCTCAAATTTTAAAAGAGCAGCATTGGTTCCCAATCCAATGTCGCATCCAATTTAAGTTAATTATTTTAACGTTTAGGGCTCTGAAAGAGCTGGGATCATCATTAATATCCAAGTTCCTAAATCTGTATCTTCCTGCTCGTATACTCCACTCTGCCAATGAAGGCTTTTTGGCTGTTCCCTGGCAGAGATGAGATTTATCAGGGATGCATCAAAAGGCATTTTCTTCTTCTGTTACAATATTTTGGAATAAGCATATTAAGATATCTTCAGCTCTATAATGAGTATCAAATTTTCTAAAAAAAAAAAAAAAGCTAAGGCATGGCTATTTGAACAAGCATTCTGATTTCTTTTGGCCATGTACATGTTGTATGGTGGGCTTCTGATATTTGAGGGGCTTTATTTGTGTCACATGTTACCAGGGGCAGATTGGGCCATCGGAGGATTGGACATCCTCTGGTGGGCCAGTGCAGTTGGTCAGGTGATATTTGGCACCAGCATTACCTCTGCTATACAATGTCATCGCGTTCTGGTGTGCAGACAGATGGGCCCAAAGGAGATAGCAGCTGAAAGAAAAAGTACTGCGAGCCACTGCCGGAGCCCAGGCTGGTGGCGGCTGATGAGTGGAGGGTTTCTGCAAGCCACTGCCACCAGAGCCCGGGCCGCTGCCGGAGAGACACTGCAAGCTGCTGCCAGAAGCTAGGCCAGCAGCAGCTGAAGAGTGGAGTGATGCTGTGTGCCGCCGTCACTGGCCAGGCCGGCAGCTGCTGAAGAATGAGAAGAGACTCCACATAAGAGAGGCAACGTGTGTACGTGTGTGTGTGTGTGTGTGTAAGACTGTAAGGTTTGTCTAAGTTGCCCAATTCCTTGCACCAGTCTAGCTCTGGCTGCACTGAATTCTTGTGGGAAAGCAGGATTCTATCTGGAGATGTGCTACTTTGAGACAGGCTGTCCCCGGCCTCACTCTTGGCCAGGGTTTAATTTTCATTTCTTTTTCTTAAGCCCTGGAGGAAGCTAGCAGCATGGATCACTTCTGGTTCCCTTTTCCCTGGAATAGATTGGCAGAGCAGAGCCTACAGAACCATAAAAGCAGCATTCTGTGTGGCACACAGTCTATGAATGTGCTGGGGTGGGGCCCTGAGAAGTGGACGCAAGCAACAATTATAGAGAGGGGTAAATCAGAAAGAAATGCCTGTGCAGTGTTAGTGAATCTTCTGTCAGAGGTGGCTGGGCTTTGAGAGGAGCAGCTGACTATGGAATCAGTGAGTCTCTGGGAGAGAGAGGGTGCTGAGAAGAGGTGAGAATAGGAAAGAGAGGGGGCCGTTGCAGGCTGAGGAAAGGCTGGCAATAAGCAAGACTTTTTACATATTAATGTGGCAGTGCTGGGGCGGAGTGGCACTTGCTGAGTGAGCACATGAGCAGCAGCACAGCAGTAAATGTGTTTGTGTGTGTATCTGAGCCACTGGTTGATAGTATGGTTATCTCATTATTTGGCAACTGGTTCAACATTTGATTAGTTGGCAAGCAACTAATATATATCCTATCCTGGTCTGATGAAACCAAACTTGTGGGGGGCCCAACAGATTGCATGGATGGAAGGGGGATTGCAGCTCAGTTTGCTCACCCCTGGTCTAAGGTGTGCTGTAGTTAGTTATTTAGGAAAATATGAAATTTGTTGGAGAATTTTTGTCTCATTTCTGCCAGGCTCCAAGTCACATGATGTACCTCGCAAGCAGGCCGATACAGTACGGTGCGCTCCGATGGAGCGCACTGTTAACTGGCATTTGGACGCGCGTTTTCGAGGCGCTAGCTTTACCCCTTATCCAGCCAAGCCACATATTTTACTTTAAGAAATTTTAGCGCCTACCCAAAGGTAGGCATTAACTTCTGCCGGCGCCGGGGAAGTGCACAGAAAAGCAATAAAAACTGCTTTTCTGTGTACCCTCCAACTTAATATCATGGCGATATTAAGTCAGAGGCCCCAAAAGTAAAAAAAAGTTTAAAAAAAAAAAATTTAAAATGGGCCTGCGGCTCGCGGGTTGAAAACCGGACGCTCAGTTTTGCCGGCGTCCGGTTTCTGAACCCGTGGCTGTCAGCGGGTTTGAGAACCGACACCGGCAAAATTGAGCGTCGGCTGTCAAACTCTCTGACAGCCGCCACTTCCATCAAAAAAGAGGTGCTAGGGACGCGCTAGTGTCCCTAGCGCCTCTTTTTACCGCGGGCCCTAATTTAAATAAATCGCGCGCACAGGAGAGTGGCCTGTGCGCATGCCGGGAGAGTAGGTACTCTCCCGCTGTCCCGCGTGGTTTACTGTATCGGCCCGAAAGTTAGATGGTGTGGTTTTGGGAGCTGTTGAAGCATGTGCTGCGCAGAGAGAGATAGATTTTAAAAACATACGCGCGCGTACTTTTGTTCGCGCACCAGGCACGAACAAAAGTACGCTGGATTTTATAAGATACGCGCATAGCCGCATATATTATAAAATCCCTTCCCCTACCTAACGCATCCCCCCCCCCCGGCCCTATCTAGACCCCCCCCCTACCTTTATCGGAGAAATTACTACTGCCTCCGGGCAGTAGTAACTTACGCATGCCGGCGCGGCAGGCCCCGACACAGGCCGCTGTGTCGAGGCACTCGGCCACGCCCCCGGACCGCCCACATGCCCCCGGACATGCCCCTGATCCCTAACCGTGCCCCCTGGCCACGCCCCCGACTGCCCCTTTTTGCAAGCCCCGGGACTTACGTGCGTCCCGGGGCTTGCGCGGACCGTCGAAGCCTATGCAAAATAGGCTCGGCGCGCACAGGGGGGGTTTGGGGTAGGTTTTCGGGGGGTACGCGCGTATCTTATGCGCGGACCCCATTGAAAATCTACCCTACAGTGCACAAGCAAGTCACAGATGTCCTGTGGGCCAGTTTTGAAAAATATCCCCTGGGCTGATATTTTCCTGCAATTTAACACTGCACATTACACTGGGTTTTAGAATGTGTACTCCTATTTTGTTTGCTGGAGAGGGGTGCTTTGATTTGTATTTTCCCTTTAGGATAAATGTATACTTTCATGACTGATTTTTTTTAATGTACTGAAACTTTCCTGTTATTTTTCGTGATTAAGTTTTAGGATATTTATAGAAAATATTTATGTATTTATTGTGAATATTGTTTATGTTATTCACCACTCTGAGTTTTTTCAGAAAAATCAGTAAATTTATTTATTTATTTATTTCACATTTTTCTATACCGAGCTTCATGGTTGAATACCATATCAGATCGGTTTACATCGAACGAGGGATAGAAACTTGTAACAAAAAACGGAACAATAAGTTATAATCAGAAAGAGAGCAAGAAAGTTACATTGAACAAGGACTATAAACTTGGAGGCTTTACAGCTTGGAAGTAAATAGAGTAAAAAAGGCCCGAGCAGAGCCGTAACTTAAAATCAAAAGTCATAATGAGCTCAGTTCGAGCAAGATAGTTTAATTGCGGAGGTATTGGATAAGAGGCATCTCAAAGAGGCATGGTTCCATGGCTCGTGAGTAGGATGGTAGATTATTGTGTGTCTGAAGGATCCAAGAAGGCTAGTCGGAACAGCCAAGTCTTAAGTTTTTTTTTAAAAGTTAGTAGGCATGGTTCCAACCTGAGTTCTGCAGGAAGGCTATTCCAAATGTTTGGACCTGCTAGAGAAAAGGCTTGGACCCTGGTCGAAACTAGGCGAATGGTTTTGGTTGGAGGGAATTGTAACTCTCCTTTGTGGATTTCTCTAATCGGTCTGTTGGATGTATGGAGTTTGAGGGGAAATTCAAGGTCAAGATAAAAATAGTTATGGATGGACTTGTGTATCAGGGTGAGAGATTTGTGAAGGACTCTGTGGTAGACTGGTAACCAGTGAAGGTTTCGGAGAGTGGGTGTAATATGATCTCTTCGGTTGGTACTGGTTAAAATTCTGGCAGCAGCATTCTGTATCATTTGAAGAGGTTTGGTGGTTGAGCTGGGTAGGCCAGTAAGAAGAGCGCTGCAATAATCTATTTTTGAAAATATTAGGGATTGCAGAACAGTTCTAAAGTCGTGGAGATATAGGAGAGGTTTGAGTCTTCTCAACACCTGTAGTCTGTGGAAACAATCTTTGGTAGTCGAATTGATCATAGTCTTTAGATTAAGGCGGTTGTCTAGAATTACTCCCAAATCTCTAACTTGAGTATGGGTGAGTTGGAGACTGTGATGGGTTTGTGGAGGATGGATGTCTGGGATGGAAGAGATAAATAGTAATTCAGTCTTAGCGGAGTTGAGGACCAAATTTAGATTATTGAGGAGATTGTTTATAGATTGAAGGCAAGTTTTCCAAAGTGAGAGAGCTTTAGTGATGGATTCTGTAATGGGAAGCAGAATCTGAACATCGTCAGCATAGATGTAAACAAATTTAAACAAATAAATAAAACAGTGGATTGGATGTAAACGAGATTTATTCACATTTTCTGAGATGTACAGGTGCTCTTCTTTTTTTTTTTTTTTTAATATAGGATATGTATAAATGTTTGCCATCAAGAGGAGTGACTCAGGTCTTACAGATCAGCAATTTTCTCTGAAATGCCTTGTTCAAGGAAATGGATGCAGATAGCTCTTAAATTCTATATTGAGGCGACACGCAGCAACCATTTGCCCTCTGGCTCTGTAAGCAATCCTAAAGCTGACAGACTAATGCTCCAGAGTACAAAGTCTTAAATGTCAATTTCATTTACCCAAGTATGAGATTTCAATTACCGCAGTATTGATTGGGTCAATGTCTCATCAGGATATGCTGGCGAGGTTAAGATTTTAGATGCCATAAATGACTGTTTCATTGAGCAGTTGGTCCTAGAACTGAATAGAGGAGCAGTAACTTTAAATCTAGCCTTCAGTGGAATGCACTTCCAAATACAAGGTGTTACTATGGTGGGGCCTCTAAGCTATAGTGGTCATAATGCAATCAAATTTGACATAATGAATGGAGGGAGGATATTAAATAATAGTTAATGCAGTATCATATAACTTTAAAAAGGGAGACTATGATAGAATAAGGAATTTACTGGACATTCATCAAGCCATGTTAGAGCTCTAACAAATGAATATAACATGATATTTTGCATCTCCCCACCCAGATATCCTCCCCTATTACAATGAACTTCTTTGCATGCGATTTGAATGCATTAATAATGCAAATGCATGCAAGGAAGGTCATTAGTAGGCAATTTGATGCAAATATTTTATTGCGACTGACCAAGAAGGTGGTCAGCTGTGATAAAATAATAACACCTTCTAGGAAAGCATTAGATGTGTGGTGGGAGGCCCAGGACACTAACACAGGTCCCAAGGCTCCTGCTGCACATTTAAAGTGGCCATAAAAAAATAAGCCAATATCACAGCCAAACAGGGAGGATGAGTGGAGTCAGTGCTAATCCCCATGTCAACCCAAGGCTGTCAGTTTAAGCGGCCCAACTCCCCCAAAATTGAAAAATAAGTAGAAAATATGTGTGCAGCAGTGGCCCCCTGAAGTCTAAGGCCCCCAGCCCCCCCAACATCATCATCAACTCCTCAGCCTCTGACTCTCCCTAAACATCAACTCTCCATCCCGCACCCCAACCTCCCCAAAGCATCAAGAACTTCCCCCAACCCCATCAGCATCATTATCAACCCTCCAAACCCCTGAATATCATCTTCAACTCCCCAACCCCCTGCCTCCCCGAAGTTTCAACAACCCATGTAGGCTGGGGCAAGGTCAGGTAGACACCAGTTTGGAAAATGGCATAGACCAGGCTAGGTATGAAGGTGTACCAGAACCCATTGCAGTAGCCAGTTCAAGCTAGGGGGTTCTGGAGGGGGCAGGGGTGAGGGGAGGGGATGGAGGAGCATGTGGAACAGCTTTTTTTTGAGGGTGGGGAGTTGATGATGTCAGAGAGGGTGGGGTGGGTAATTGATGCTTCATAGAGGCTGGTGGGTGGGAGTGGGGAGTTGATGATGGTGGGGTGCTGGGGGTGGAAAGTTGTTGATGCTTTGGGGAGACCCAGGGAGTGCGGGGTGGGGTGTTGATGATGATGTTGGTGAGGGTGAGGGTGAGGTGTGAGGAGTTGATGCTTTGGGGGCAGGTGACTTGATGATGATATCGGGGATGGGGGTGGGGAATTGATTCTTCAGAGGGCTGGAGGGTGGGGCATTGAGAATGATGTCAAGGGTGGGGGTGAGGAGTTGTTGATGCTTCGGGAGGCCAGGGGTGGAGAGTTGATGATGATGATGTCAGGAGGCTGGGGGCTTAGACTTCAGGGGTGCCGCTGCCATCACCACATATATATTTTCTACTTATTTTTCAATTTTGGGGGAGTCGGGGCTGCCTTGACCGACAGCCCCAGATTGAACTGGTGGTCAGCACTGACCCCTGCTCAACTTCCCCATTTGGCCATGGTTTTGATTTTTGGGGCCAACAGCTCTTTAAGGCGATGGCAGTTTTGTCAGGTTGGGCTGCCTCTACCATACAGCCAAATGCTTTCTCGGGGGAGGTGCCCCACTATCATGAAGAAACCCCCCCCCCCCCGCGATAGTGGGACCCTTCCTGTGAGAAAACATTGTAGCTTGATTAATCTAGGTCTTAGAAAAAAACTAAAAGAAGCAGTTGCAAAATATTAAACGTTGCATGAGGTCTGGTATTGTTTAGAAATACCATCTAGGAAGCCCAGATAAAATGTATTCCCTGCATTAAAAAAAAGTCTAAGGAAGTCTAAATGGTTTAATGTTTGTTGCGCGTCCCATCCACACTCGGCCAGTGCACGGGCCTGCTCACCTCGCTAGCTCCTCTGCAGGTCATGGGTCAGCCTCCCCAGCGGCAGCCGTGAGCTCCTCCAGGCCTCGGCATCCCACAGTGGCAGTTGCCTTTCCACTGCGCACCAGGCCTCACGCTGGAGTTCGGCATCCTCAGTGGCATTGGCCACGCCCCTACATGCGCACGCGTGTACCGCCCGGCCTCTTGTAGGGCCAGGGGCAGGTCCTAGCTCCATGGTGCGCCCTGATTGAACATACTACATTAGGAAGTTCCTGTCTGCACTTCCTTGCCTTGGCAATTGGATCTGCACTGTATGTGTACTAGTTTGCCTCCACGTTCACAGTCTTGTTCCAGTTTTGTTACAGCCTTGTTACAGCCTTGTTCCAGCCTTGTTCCAGCATCCTACTGTTCCAGCGTCCTACTGTTCCAGCCTGTCTGTCTGTCCTGTCTCTCCAGGTAGTACCTTCGGACTGACTCTCTGGTACTTACCTCTGCCTGTTCCATTGACCATTCTGCTCGGTGCTTGGATCTTGACCTCTGCCTGCCTTCATGACCTCGTCTGACCTCTGGAACCTGACCCCTGCTTCATTGACTACTCTCGGACTGATTCCTGGTATTTGACCTCTGCTTTGGCTGACACTCCTTGGACTGATCCTCGGAACCTGACCCCGGCTGCCATTGACCATGTCTCTTGATTCTGGCTTTGTCCCTTGCCTTATCATCGCCTACGCTATATTGGCCTTCCATGATTCTCCAGGCCTACAGCCTTGTGACCAACCGCGCTCCCTTGCTGCTCATGGGCATGCCTCTCTACTACCTCTCCAGGAGACCCTGCAAGGCCACCTAAGTCCAAACGGCCTAGGTCCCTATGGGCTCCACAAGATACATATTATAAACGTAAAGTTAATCTTTTTTATAGTACAGAATAAAATCATTTTTGAATAAGAAGGGTTTGCTTGGTGCTGGTTGATGACAAGTTTTTTCGTAGACTCGGTTGGTAATTCTGTTGAGTGGATGTTGTGATGCTTGATTGTCAATGTAGACTTTGTAAAACAGACACGTTTTTAGATCTTTTTTGAAAGTTTTGAGGTTAGGTTGGGTTCTTAAATCTTTTGGGAGGGAGTTCCATATTTTAGGGCAGGCGATTGAAAATGCTCTTTCTCTGGTTGCTGTCAAGTGAATATCTCGGATGGGGGGGACTGTTAAGCGGCCTGTGTTGTTAGAACGTAAGTTTCTTTGAGGATTCTGGGGGGTTATGTTTAAACCAATTTGACCTTGATGTTCATTGTTTAGTAATTTGTGTATGATGGTCAAGGATTTGTGTTCGATTTGGGATTTAATTGGAAGCCAGTGTAGTGAAATCAGTATAGGGTTATGTGGTCATTCTTCTTTGTTCCTGTCAGAATTCTGGCTGCTGAGTTTGCAGAATTTGGAGAGGCTTGAGGTTGGAAGATGGTATTCCAATCAGTAGGGAGTTGCAGTAGTCGATGGTTGAGAATATGAGTAGCTGTAGTACAGTTCTGAAGTCATAAGGGTTAAGAAATGGTTTCAGACGTCTTAGGGTTAGTAGTTTGTGATATCCTTCTTTGATTTTGTTTGATATATGGTTCTTGAATGAAAGTTCTTTGTCAATAATTATTCCTAGGTTTCTGTGTGGGTGACAGGGAGTATTGGGTTCATTTGATTGTCGAGTATGAGTTGGGGTGGTGGTGTTGGATTGGGTTTTTTGCCCATGAGGATTATTTTAATTTTGTCGATGTTGATTATGAGTATCAGTGATGTTAAGTGATGTTAAAAGATGTTTAATTGAGACAAGTAGAGCAGATGTTTCTGTGTACGTTTCTTCAATTGAATTTGGATGGGAATTAGAAGTTGAATGTCGTCAGCGTAGAGGAAGTGGGTGATTCCACTATCTTTTATAGTTGGCAAATGGGAAGAAGGTATATGTTAAATAGAGTGGCCGATAACGCTGATCCTTGAGGAACTCCAGTGTTGAGGCTAATCTTTTTGGATGGGTTGTTGTTAATTGATACCTGGTAGGTTCTGTCAGATAGATAGGATGAGAACCATTGTAAGGTGGTGTCAGTTAAACCGATTTCAGTCAACCATTCTAGGAGTATATTGTGGTTTATTGTGTCGAAGGCAGGTCAAGGAGTATGAGTAGGTATTTTTTGCCTTTGTCGAATCTTCTTAGTATCGTGTCATTCAAAGAGAGTAGGAGAGTTTCTGTGCGTAGGTTCTTTCTAAATCCATTTTGGGTTGGTGATAGGATGTTGTTTGTTTCAAGATAATCATCAAGTTGGGAGTGTATGACTTTTTCGATGATCTTGGCTATGAACGATAGGTTTGAAATATGGCGGTAGTTTGCAAGGATTTCAGGATTCAAGTTGTTCTTTTTTAGTATTGATTTGATTACTGCAGATCTGAGGCATTTGGGGTAATTACTAGGGATGTGAATTGTTTTTGAACGATTAAAATTATCGTCAGATAATTTTAAAATCATCCAAAATCGTTAGAGTGCACGATACAATACAAATGCCCCCGATTTATCGTCAGGGGCATTTGTATTGTATCGTTAAATAGGGCGCGAGAAAACCGGCACACCAAAAAAACCCTAAAACCCACCCCGAACCTTTAAAACAAATCCCCCACCCTCCCGAACCCCCCCAAAATGTTTTAAATTACCTGAGGTCCAGTGGGGGGGTCCCAATGCGATCTCCCTCTCTCTCTGGCCACGGCTGCGTTGAGAAATGGCACCGGTGGCCCTTTGCCCTTATCATGTGACAGGGTAAAGGTAGCGCCAGCACCATTTTGGTTCCTGGCTCCCGACGTCACGCGTGCAGGAGATTGTCCCCGGACCCCCGCTGGACCCCCAGGGACTTTTGGCCAGCTTGGGGGGGGCCTCCTGACCCCCACAAGACTTGCCAAAAGTCCAGCGGGGGTCTGGGAGCGACCTCCTGCACGTGGGCCGTATTGCCAATCTTCAAAATGGCGCCGGCGCTACCTTTGCCCTCACTATGTCATACGGGCGACCTGGTTTAGTGTCTATGCGTAGGTCATTGAATAGAGGAATTTTCTTTATTATGGATTGAGCGTTGACGAGTATGAATGAGAGTAGCATATAATTTGAGTATTGGATATATGTGTTGTTTTTGCTGTTTGTTGGTTGTTTTGAGGATTAGAGGGTGTGTGCTTCATTTGTGCTGAGTGATTTTTTGAGAGCGTGGGTTTTTTGTTTCGAGTTGGGAGTTCGTTTGTCATGTTCAAATCTTCTGTTTGAAGTTCCTTTTGTTTGTGCGTCTATTGTGAGCGTTGTTTGTAAGAAGAGTTGATAGAGGGAAATTAGTGGTTGTATGTGTTGTGAAGGTGGTTTGTCGGAGTTAATATAGGTATAGGTAAGGGGAAAGGTGTCTAGTTGAGGGAATTAGAGGGAGAGCTGAATGGGCTGCGCGAAGGGGCGCGCAAAGGGGCCTGCTCCTTTGGACGCGCTCCTTCGGCGCGCGATGCATGGCGTGTGGTGCCTGTGGTGAGTGCAGATTTGAATCACTCACCCGGCTCCTCCTCTGACGTCAGGGGGCGGTCCTGTCATCCTGGTTGGGCCTCAGCTTGTCGGGCCTTGCCACTGTCAGGGTCAGGCCCCTGCAGAGTCGGGTGTCGGTGGTGGTAAAACCCAGCTCCTGACAGTGTCCGTGTGGTGTCCTGGTCCCTGTGTGTTGGTAAGTAAGGGAAACCAAATCAAACAGCCTTCTGGAGTCAGAGGGGGGGTGCCTGGGGTGAGTGTAGATTTGAATCACTCACCCGGCTCCTCCTCTGATGTCAGGGGGCGGTCCTGTCATCCTGGTTGGGCCTCAGCTTGTAGGCCTTGCCGCTGTCAAGGTCAGGCCCCTGTTGTGCCGGATGTTGTCAGGATCGGGGAGCCACCTCGCTGGGCTCCTCTGATGTCAGAGTCAGGCCTCTGTCAGCCAGTCCCTGGCACTGTCGGGTCAGGCCCCTGTGGAGTCGGGTGTTGGGGGTGGTAAAACCCAGCTCCTGACAGTTTCCGTGTGGTGTCCTGGTCCCCGAGTGCTGGTAAGTAAGGGAAACCAAACCAAATGGTCTTGCCATATTCCTTACATACTCAAGTACTGAAGTCTAGTATCAAGAAATTCTGGCCAGTGTTGAGCATACATCCAGTTTTTCGTTAAGCTCCTATCTTTGCGCTTACTGGAGCCAGTAATTTAAAGGACCGATTAGTTCATTTGGCTTTCTATTTAACAGAACCTAGTGAAGAGTCGAAAAATCAGAAAGGATTTATTCCCTGTGGGGTTTGTAATGTCTCAAGAATACCATATTGGGCACTGAGATAGTAATATCTCAGACACAAACATCTAACATTTCCCAAATGTTATTTTGCAATACAATAGGTGTGATTTATTTGATCCGGTGTCCATGTAATTTAATATATATTGGAAAAACTACACGAAAATTTAAGACACGCATTCAGTAACCCTTCAGCGTTATTCGTTGACACAAAAATGAAGCCCCCCTAATGGAACACTGGGTGACATTGCAACATTCTCTGGAAAACCTGAAAGCAGTAGCATTGATTCAGCATCATAAGTCACCCCGTGGTGGGGATTTTGACAACAAACTGATACATTTAGAACAACGTTTGATTTTCAGGAGTACTATGGTTCCCTAGGGACTTAATAAGGAAACTGAGCGGTCCCACTTTTATTAAAGTTACCCATATATTTACAGATAACCATTGGTGAAATGCAGAGTTTTGATTATATGTTCAAATACATTATGTTATGATTCCTGCCCACAGAGTTTCCCCCGCGAGCAGGCCTTTCACCTCTTGTGCTGCCCTTCCCTTCGCGGCACGGAGCCACCGATGTTCTTCATGGCAGGAGCCACAGTCAGCTTGTCTTCTTCACAGCGGTAGGAGCCGCGGATTTCAGGGTGCCTCTCCAGCCCGGTGGGCCCTGTCGCCGTGTTTCATCGCAGCTGGGGCCGCCGACGATGTCTCTTCATCTTCGCGGCCCAGAGGCCACAGTCCCCGGTCTCTCCTGGTAGCCGGAGCCGCCTTCGATCTCTCCTGCAGCGGCAGGAGCTGCTGCCAACGACGGGGCCTACTCCTCGGCCCAGTTCTGCTCGCTAGGGACGCAGCAGCAAGCGTGGCCGCTGTCCTTGGTGCTGGACTTCCTGTTCCTGTCTTCCTAGGTTGCGGGCCACGCGTCCTTCTGTGATTTAAATGGCCCGTGGCCGGATATGCCCCGGGCCCCACCTGATGATGTCTTTCTGTCTCAGCCCTATAAGAGGGCTTCACCTTCAGTCCTGCTTTGCCTTGCATTGGAGTTCTTTGCTCCTGGAAGTCTCATTTTCCAGCGCTCTATCAGGTCTTCATTCTTCGTTGGAGCTCCATGCCTCGTCTTGCTTCCTGAGTCTTCGTTGCTTCCTGTGGTTTCCTGATGTTCCATGTCTTCATGTTCTGAGGTTCCTAGTCCAGGCTTCCTGATGTTTCACTTCCTGATGTTCCAGGCTTCCTGATGTTCCACTTCCTGATGTTCCGAGGTTTCACTCTTCCTTTGCTTGTTTTGAGTCTTCTTGACCCTTCTTGACCCTCCAGCTCCTTTGATTCTCCAGGTGACACCTTGTTGGGGTAAATCCATATCGTCGGTTCCTGTTTTCGTCATTGGAGTTTCGTCTCAGCTGGATTCCCTTCCTGTGCTTGTCCCGCTCTCCGTGTGGTCTGTGACCAGCCTTTCTAGGCTGTGTAGGGTGCGCAGTGGGACAGGGTGGCCCATGACCAGCCCATGGAGTCAGCCCGTGTTGGTGGGCTGTGTAGGGCACCCTGAGAGACAGTGCCACTGTCTGAACCTTCCCAGCTCCTCGTCTCATCGAGAGTCTTCCAAGTTCCTCGCCTCATCCAGAGTCTTCTCGTCCATGTCTTGTGTCTTCTATGTCACAAGGCCTCCATCTGCCCTCATCCTCAGTCCAGCCTACTGCTTCTTGCTGATACTCAGCAGCAGGTCCGAAAGGGCTGGGAACGGTCGGAGGACTGTTCAATAACCAACATTGCGTTGTTGGTCTTCCAGAAGCATGCAGGTCCAGCAGAGGGTCAGACTTTGTCTTCACCCATGCTGGGACACGCTTTGCCAACCCTCGGTGCTGTCTTGGATTCATCTGGGTTCATGCTGAGGCCCAAGGGTACACAATGCCCTCGAGTTGGGATCGCTCTCCTAGTGTTCCCAAAACAAAACACATTGGCTCAAGACTGAGATCTCTTTATGGTGACATTCTATATATATTTAAAATTTAAGAAACAGAATAAATATCTCACATGGCTTTCTATTTATTTTAGACAGTTTTCTCTCCATGGACAAAAATGCATATTTTGTATCCGAATAACAGAATACTTTTAGTTTCTTCTCCAGCTCTGTTGTTTTGTTACCTTGTGGTTCCTGATCGAATGATTGTTGAATTCTTCCTAGCAACCAATGACGCCAACAAGTAAGTAATTAATTGATTGGACTCTCACTTTTCAAAATCATAGGAAGTCAGCAGCCAAGCATAATTCAAGATGGTGATTTAAACCTATTCACAGCTCTACGAAAAGTAAGTACCCCGGAGGTCTTTTAATGATTGTTTTAATGTCGGAACATAGATGGCTTAAAATGTTTATTTACCATATCCAAAGTACTTTCGAGCCCCTGAAGCAGGCAGCAATGTCTGCCAAAATGCAGTGCGGTGTCAGGCATTAGAGGAGCATGGAGAGGCAGCAAGAGTGAACAAAAACAAGCTGGCAAAGTTATACAAATAAGATTCTCTGAGCTCCTCATTTTGGAAACACAAAAGTGGTTTCACTTTAGAGATGTTAAAAGATACTCTTAAAAGGCCATCAAAAATAATCAGTCTGAGACTCAAATTAACTAAATATTGAAACAAAAACTAAAAAATGTATAAGATGTTTGGATAAAGAATTCAACTTTAAGAATAAAAACGGAGGGAATACAACTCAGCAAGTCAGACTCAGAGATTCTCTTGCTGTGTATTTCCCACTGGATAAACCTCAGGAAAAAGGGTACTCAAGATCCTCACATTTGTGACTTGTGGTTATATTTATATTAGCTACTTGTGGATAATACCAAGATCTGCAACAGAGTGGAAATGCCTGAAGGAGTAGAGAGAATGAAAAGTGATTTATGAAAGCTTGAAGAGTGGTTGAAGATTTGGTAGCTAGAATTCAGTGCCAACAAGTGCATCTGGGAAGCGGTAATCCAAAAGAGCTGTATGTGATGTGGGGGTGAGGGTGGGGAGGCTGATGTGCATGGACCAAGAGCAGGATCTTGAGGTGATAGTGTCTGGCAATCTGAAAATGGTGAAGCAATGTGACAAGGTGATAGCTAAAGCCAGAAGAATGCTGGGCTGCATAGAGAGAGGAATAACCAGTAGAGATGTGAATCGGAACCGATCCCGGTTCCGATTCCGATTCACATCATTATTTTTTTTTTGTGAGGCCCAATTGCGTTTTTGTTCATCGGCTGCGCCCGAGCCAATAAACAAAAAACCCACCCCAACCCTTTAAAACTGACCCCTTATCTTCCCCCACCCTCCCGAACCCCCCCAATTCTTTTTACAAATACCTGGTGATCTAGCGGAAGTCCTAGGAGCGATCTCCCGGTCTCGGGCCGTCGGCTGCACTAATAAAAATGGCGCTGATTGCCCTTTGCCCTTACTAGCGGCGCCATCTTTAAAAATGGCACCAGCCATCCAGTGCTCCTACCATGTGACAGGGACCGGTCAATGGCACGGATACCCTGTCACATGGTAAGGGCAAAGGGCCATCGGCGCCATTTTTATTAGCACAGCCGATGGCCCGAGACTGGGAGATTGCTCCCGGGACTTCCGCTAGATCACCAGGTACATGTAAAAAGTTTTGGGGGGGTTCGGGAAGGTGGGGAAAGCTAATGGGTCAGTTTTAAAGGGTCAGGGTGGGTTTTTTTTTATCGGGCCATCGGCGCCATTTTTATTAGTGGCAGCTGATGGCCCGAGAGCGGGAGATCAGTCCCGGGGCTTCCACTGGACCACCAGGTACATGTAAAAAATTTTGGGGGGGGTTGGGAGGGTGGGGGAAGGTAAGGGATTCATTTTAAAGGGTTGGGGTGGGTTTAGGGGTTGTTTTGGTGTGCCGGTTTTCCCGCCCTCCCCCCAAATAACTCCCGTTAGTGGACACTAACCCGATTAACGATTTTTTCACGATAAATCGGGGGAATTTCTATTGTATCGCACTCTTAACGATTATTGACGATTTAAAAAATATCGGACGATATTTTAAATCGTCAAAAAATGATTCACATCCCTAATAACCAGTAAGAAAAAGGAGGTGGTGATGCCCTTGTACAAGTCCTTGGTGAGGCCTCACCTGGACTACTATGTTCAGTTCTGGAGCCGTTATCTCAAAAGGGATAGAGACAGGATGGAGGCAGTCCAGAGAAGAGTGTCCAAAATGGTTTGGGGTCAGTATCATAAAACCTATGAGGAGAGATTGTAGGATTTGAATATGTATACCCTGGAAGAGAGGAAGTGCTGGGGAGATATGATACAGATATTCAGAAATCTGAAAGGTTTTAATGATGTACAAACGTCAAAGCTTTTCCATTGGAAAGAAATCAGTAGAACTAGGGGTCACAAAATGAAACTCCAGGGAGGACTTCTCTGAACCAACTTCAGAAAATATTTCTTCATGGTGATGGTAGTGGATTCCTGGAATGCCCTTCCCGAGGATGTGGTGAAAACCAAAACAGTGAAAGAATTGATAGAGACATGGGATAAATACTGTGGATCCCTAAAGGCTGAAGGATGGAAATGAAGAAAAGAGCGCATGAGAGTGACTCACTGGTGTGGCGGTTACTACCCTTAATCAATAAACCTTGATACTGTTGATGCAACTCCATCATTGCTCTCTGCTTCAATGGCAGGGGGAAAAGGGTAATTGGATTCAGACAGAACCAACAAGCCCCCCCCCCCCCCCGACTTTTATGGTCTGGGGAACTGATGTGTAGACATGGGGGAAAAAAACACAAAGCTGCTTCATCATTCAAGTCCATAAGCAAAGCACATGAAAAAGCACAGTCTGAATTTTCAGGAAGGCTCATCACTCAGTAAAAATGTTGCTAGCAGTAAATTATTATGGGTTATCCTATGTCTCGGGGATAATTGTACAGAGCAGCAGTTGCTACCCTTAAGAGAAACATGGGATAACCTGCACAGTGCGGTGGATACTACTATGGGAGGCTTTCTGGGCAGACTGGACGAACCATTTTGGTCCTTTTCTGCCATCATTTCTATGTTTATGTTTCTATGTTACCTGAAGACTGGAGAGTGGCTGATGTGATGCCAGTTTTTAAAAACAGCTCCAGGAGTGAGCCTGATGTTGGTATTGGGCAAAATGGTAGATGTTATGTTATAAACAAAATCACTGACCATATAGACAGACATGGCTTAATGGGAAAGAGGTAACTTGATTTTTGTAAAGGGAAGCTGTGCTTTACTAATCTTTTAGATTTTTTTGAAGATGTAAATGAACATACAGATAAATATGAACTGGTTGATATAATGTATTTGGATTTTCAGAAGGTATTTGACAAAGTCCTCATGAAATTAAAAAGTTATAAGATGGGGGGTCAGTGTCTAATAGTGAATTGATAACAGGTTGAAAGATAGGAAACAGTGGAATACCTCGTGCATCAGTACTGGGACCTGTACTGTTTAATATATTCATAAATGATCTGGAAAAGAGAACAAGGGAGGGGATGAAATTTGCAGATGACACAAAAACTGCAGAAGTACATTTTGAGACTAGGAGATGGGACATCTAAATGAAAGATGAAATTTAATTTGGTAAAGTGAAATGTGATGCGCATCAAGAAAAATAATCCCAACTACAAGTATAGAATGATGGAGTCTGTAATGGGAGTCACTGCCCAGAAAAAGTGTGGGCAATACATTGAAATCCTCAGCTCAATGTCTGGTGGAGGTCAAAAAACAAATAGAATGTTAGGTATGATCTGAAAAGGAATAGAGAATAAAACTGAAAATATCATATTACCCTTGTGTGGCCACATCTTGAATTTTGTATGCAGTGCTGTCACACTATCTCAAAAGAAGACATAACAGAACTACAAAAAGTGCAGAGGAAGGTGACAAAAATGATAAAGGGAATGGAACAGCTCCTCTATGCAAGTTAGTGTTGTTCAGCTTGGAAAAGAGACATGACAGAAGTTTATAAAAATCATGAGTAGGGTGGAATGGGTAAATAAAGAATGGCTATTTTCCCTTTCAAATAATACTAAAAGAAAGGAGCATTCCGTGAAACTAACAATAATCCCACTGCTGCTCCTCGTGACCTTGGGCAAGTCAGTTTACCCTTCAAGCCTCAGATACAAACTTAAACTGGAGGCCCTCTGGGGATAGGGAAATACCTACACTACCTGAACGTAATCCACTTTGAAAGTGCCAGGAGAGTTGAAAATAAATAAATAAACAAGCAGATTTAAAACAAATCATAGAAAATAATTTTTCACTCAGTACATGATCAAGCTGTGAAATTTGTTGTTAGAAAACGTGATCAAGGCAGATAGCATAGTAAATTTAAAAGCGGTTTGGTTCCTAGAGAAAATGTCCATAAATACCTACAGTACCTGAATGTGGCTGATAGGTGGAATATAACTAACTAACTAACTAAATAAATAAATAGAACTATTACTAACCAGGAAGATTAAAGAAACCTATTGCTAACCCCAGGAGTCAGTTGCAGGTGGGATTTGCTAGGTACTTGAGACCTGACTTGGCCATGTAGAAGACAGGATGCTGGACATGATGGACCTTGAGCTGGCCCAGCATGGTATATCTTATGTTTTTGTGCTATCTCTTTTTACTAGCATCCTTCTTGCAATATCCTGTATCCTCTACAATAATCTTTCTTTAAAGCTGTGTAAGTAATTTACTCCTGAAAAATCCAAACGCTGTTTCTGCTTCATATAAGCTTCCATAAACAATCTAGCCACTTTATCCCCAGGGAATAATGATTTGTAAATTACACAAATGCCTTATAGAGATTTGTTTGCTCCTAAATTGTCTTTACAAGTAAACCCTGCAATTAGAAGAGAATTGCTGTGACAGTCTTGGGTATCAGGTAGCTGTTGGTTATTGACAGAGAGATAAAGAGTGAGAAGAGAGGGAGAGAGACAGAGTTCATTACATAGATACAGTAGATAAACAGATTACTTGGATAAGAAAATCCTCATAGGAAATCAGTGAACTGAATTCTTTGCCTTGTGAGATGTAATGTTACAACTAACTTTAATGCTGTTGGTTCAAACATGGCATCTTTTCCTACCCTCCTGGGATCATCAGTAATTGTGAAACAGGCACTTGCAGGCAATCAGATTAACAACAATCTAATAGTGACCATGTTCCAGCTTTAAATGGACATCAAATTATATTGCAAATCAACTTTTTAATGTTATATATGGCAATCGTTTTTCACAGTTTTGTATCTTTTATTTTCCTGGCAGAGGGAAAAGATTGGTGCTTTATCTTTTCTACCACCTGCAAGTCTTTTGAAACCCACCAGACTGTCCAAACACACATTTTGTAAATCTCTGGTGTATGGCAACTACTCAGAGAGCTGCATTAGCTGGGGTTCTTTTCTGTGCAGAGCAGAGTTTGGGGAACACGGGTAAGCAGAGAGGACCCACATCTGGATAAATATTCAGAGTAAGTATAGAGAAGTGACTCAGCTCCATATTAATTATGCAACCCCCCCCCCCAAAAAAAAACAACAAACAAACAAACAATGAGCTTGGAGTCAAATTCAACAAATATTTGAAGAAAAAAACCCTATTTTTAAAGTGGCATCAAATTTGGAGCTTCACCACTTAATTTCTAATGGCTAAATTTTAAAAGCCCGGTGCGTGCAAAAAAACGGGAGATATGCACGTGGCCGTGCTGAGCACATTTTAAAAACAGCACGGCCCACGAGCATATCTCCCAGAACGCGCAGAAGTGCTGAGCCCTGTGAACGGGGCGGGCCGGGGTTGGGATGGGGTGTGGTGGGGGCCAGCTGGGACAGCGGCCATTAGGCTCTGTCCCGGGGGAGTGCGTACCAGCAGCCGGCCAGTGCGCGGAACTTACTTCACCCGCCAAGATAAAGTAAGTTCTTCAACAATAAAAATTCTTATAGTTAGGGGGGGTGGTTAGGGGACAGGGAGGAGAGAAGAAAAGGGAGGAAGAGAAGATAGGGGGATAGGGAAGATCTTTCCCAGTCCTTCCCAGTCCGCTCCTTAATTGGAACAGACTGGGAGGAAACTGGGAATGGGCTGTTCGCGTCACCGCCCTTTTTTTTTTTTTTTTAAATCCCCCCCCCTTACGCATGCAAGTCACAACCCACCCGCACATGCGTGGGCCGATATAAAACAGGTATTGAATTTCGTAACATGCGTACATCACCGCGTGCATTTTATAAAATCGGCAGGTCCGTATGCACGTGCCAGGAACCGTGCGCACATGGACGCGTGCGCGCGTCTTTAAAAATCCACCTTTAAGTGAACAAGTCCACCCCATGTCATCATTTGCCAAAGTCTTTTTTCTTTTTTCAAAGCAAAGAGTGTCCAAAATAGTGCTTGAAGTGTCAAAATAAGCTTTTTGATAGAATAAACAAATGATGCCAACATTGAAAGTCACAAAAGTACTTAACATATCCAATGGATGGTACAACTTGACTCATGTGGACTTTAAACAAAGAAGCAAGTCCCATCATCAATGTTTCAAAAAAATTCTTCCTCAGTCTCCACTGCAGGTCTCCTTCAAGCACTAACATAAGAACATAAGAACATAAGAAAATGCCATACTGGGTCAGACCAAGGGTCCATCAAGCCCAGCATCCTGTTTCCAACAGTGGCCAATCCAGGCCATAAGAACCTGGCAATTACCCAAAAACTAAGTCTATTCCATGTAACCATTGCTAATGGCAGTGGCTATTCTCTTTGGGGCGGATTTTCAGAGCCCTGCTCGCGTAAATCCGCCAAAAACCGGGCGGATTTACGCGCGCAGGGCCCTGCGCGCCGGTAAGCCTATTTTACATAGGCCTACCGGCGCGCGCAGAGCCCCGGGACTTGCGTAAGTCCCGGGGGTTTCGGAGGGGGCGTGTCGGGGGGCGGGCCCGAACCGCGCGGCGTTTTCGGGGCGTGTCGGGAGCGGTCCGGGGGTGGGTCCGGGGGCGTGGCTACGGCGTGGCTACGGCCCGGGGGCGTGGCCGCGCCCTCCGGACCCGCCCCCAGGTCGCGTCCCCGCGCGCAGGAGGCCCGCTGACGCGCGGGGATTTACGCCTCCCTCTGGGAGGCGTAAATCCCCCGACAAAGGTAAGGGGGGGGGTTTAGACAGGGCCGGGCGGGTGGGTTAGGTAGGGGAAGGGAGGGGAAGGTGAGGGGAGGGCAAAGGAAAGTTCCCTCCGAGGCCGCTCCGATTTTGGAGCGGCCTTGGAGGGAACGGGGGTAGGCTGCGCGGCTTGGCGCGCGCCGGCTATACAAAATCCATAGCCTTGCACGCGCCGATCCAGGTTTTTAGCAGATACGCGCGGCTCCGCGCGTATCTACTAAAATCCAGCGTACTTTTGTTTGCGCCTGGAGCGCAAACAAAAGTAGGCTATTCGCGCTCCTTTTAAAATCCGCCCCTAAGTGAACTTAATAGCAGGTAATGGACTTCTCCTCCAAGAACTTATCCAATCCTTTTTTAAACACAGCTATACTAACTGCACGAACCACATTCTCTGGCAACAAATTCCAGAGTTTAATTGTGCGTTGAGTAAAAAAGAACTTTCTCCGATTAGTTTTAAATGTGCCCCATGCTAACTTCATGGAGTGTCCCCTAGTCTTTCTACTATCCGAAAGAGTAAATAACCGATTCACATCTACCCGTTCTAGACCTCTCATGATTTTAAACACCTCTATCATATCCCCCCTCAGTCGTCTCTTCTCCAAGCTGAATAGTCCTAACCTCTTTAGCCTTTCCTCATAGGGGAGTTGTTCCATTCCCCTTATCATTTTGGTAGCCCTTCTCTGTACCTTCTCCATCGCAATTATATCTTTTTTGAGATGCGGCGACCAGAATTGTACACAGTATTCAAGGTGTGGTCTCACCATGGAGCGATACAGAGGCATTATGACATTTTCCGTTTTATTCATCATTCTTTTTCTAATAATTCCCAACATTCTGTTTGCTTTTTTGACTGCCGCAGCACACTGAACCGACGATTTCAATGTGTTATCCACTATGACACCTAGATCTCTTTCTTGGATTGTAGCACCTAATATGGAACCCAACATCGTGTAATTATAGCATGGGTTATTTTTCCCTATATGCATCACCTTGCACTTATCCACATTAAATTTCATCTGCCATTTGGATGCCCAATTTTCCAGTCTCACAAGGTCTTCCTGCAATTTATCACAATCTGCTTGTGATTTAACTACTCTGAACAATTTTGTGTCATCTGCAAATTTGATTATCTCACTCGTCGTATTTCTTTCCAGATCATTTATAAATATATTGAACAGTAAGGGTCCCAATACAGATCCCTGAGGCACTCCACTGTCCACTCCCTTCCACTGAGAAAATTGCCCATTTAATCCTACTCTCTGTTTCCTGTCTTTTAGCCAGTTTGCAATCCACGAAAGGACATCGCCACCTATCCCATGACTTTTTACTTTTCCTAGAAGCCTCTCATGAGGGGTGTGAATCGTGTGATCGATTGTCTTAACGATCGATTTTGGCTGGGGGGAGAGGGAAATCTTATCGTCGTGTTTTTTTTTTTTTTTTTAAATCGTTAAAAATCGTAAATCGGGGGAGGCCGGGAAAACCGGCACACCAAAAAAACCCTAAAACCCACCCCGAACCTTTAAAACAAATCCCCCACCCTCCTGAACCCCCCAAAATGTTTTAAATTACCTGGGGTCCAGTGGGGGGGGGGGGGGGGGGGTCCCGGCGCGATCTCCCTCTTTCTGGCCACGGCTGCATTAAGAGAAATGGTGCCGGTGGCCCTTTGCCCTTATGACATAGTGAGGGCAAAGGTAGCGCCGGCACCATTTTGAAGATTGGCAATACGGCCCGCGTGCAGGAGGTCGCTCCTGGACCCCCGCTGGACTTTTGGCAAGTCTTGTGGGGGTCAGGAGGCCCCCCCAAGCTGGCCAAAAGTCCCTGGGGGTCCAGCGGGGGTCCGGGAGCGATCTCCTGCACGCGTGACGTCGGGAGCCAGGAACCAAAATGGCGCCGGCGCTACCTTTGCCCTGTCACATGATAAGGGCAAAGGGCCACTGGCGCCATTTCTCTTAACGCAGCCGTGGCCAGAGAGAGGGAGATCGCGCCGGGACCCCCCCACTGGACCCCAGGTAATTCAAAACATTTTGGGGGGGTTCGGGAGGGTGGGGGATTTGTTTTAAAGATTCGGGGCGGGTTTTAGGGTTTTTTTGGTGTGCCGGTTTTCCCGCCCCCTATTTAACGATACAATACAAATGCCCCTGACGATAAATCGGGGGCATTTGTATTGTATCGTGCACTCTAACGATTTTGGATGATTTTAAAATTATCTGACGATAATTTTAATCGTTCAAAAACGATTCACATCCCTATCAAGCACTATTTTGTACACCATTTGCTTTGAAAAAAGAAAAAAGATGACATGTGGTGGACTTGTTCACTTTGAGGTAGATTTTCAAAGGGTTGCACGCTTAAGATACACATGTGATACATTTTCTTTGAACCCATGATAAATTTTCTTTGAACCCATGCAATTAAGAAGCTTTTTCGATAACTGTAAAGTTGAGACCAGTATAACCCAAACTGTTTAAAGGCAATATAGAAAATAGGCTGATATTCTCTCGTTAATTCTTATTCCTTTTTCTACTTTAGTAATGTTCCAGAGTTTACTGGATCTTTTCATTACTTTATACAATTATAAACAGAAAAGTTGTACTTTGCTTACTGGTAGTAGGAAGCTAATTACTTGTCTGTTGTTAATAGTTACTGTAATTAATTTTCTGTATGTGAAAAACAATGAAAACTGAGAAATAAAAAATTAAAAAAAAAAAAAAAAAAAGATACGCATGCAACCCCCGAAAACCTCCCCCTGCGCGCATAGGGTCAGCGGCGCGCTCAAGCCCTGGGACGCGCGTAAGTCCCAGGGCTTGAAAAAATGGGCGTTCTGGGGACAGGGCCGTGGGCAGGGCACCAGCCCGGGGGCATTCAGGGGGCAGGACTGAGGCCTCTGGAACAGCCACTGGGCCAGGGGATGGAGAACCGGTGTGTGCAAGTTACGCCGGCCCAGAGGCCGGCTTAACTTCTTCAATAAAGATCAGGGGGGTGGTTTAGTTAGGGCTGGGGGGTGGGTTAGACAGTGGAAGGGAGGGGAAGGTGCGGGGGGGGAGGGGGTGGAAGGAAAGTTCCCTCCGAGGCCGCTCTGATTTCCAATTCCTGTTAAACGTCCTCCGAAGGCCTTGTTTCAAAATGTTCAAATTTCTTCTTCAGGGAAGATAATAGGGATGTGCAGAGCAAAATTTTATGTTCATATTTTTTATGTCCGAAAGGGGGTCCCACTTGCGGCCAATATGGACATAAAAAAAATCCAATGAGTTGGGTATATGTACATATGTGCAAAAAAAAAATTTAAACCCCCTCACCCTCCTTAATCCCCCCCCCAGACTTACCACAACTCCCTGGTGATCGAGCGAGGAGTGAGGACGTCATTCTGCAATCCTTGGCGAGAAGCATGTGATGTCGGCGGCACGTCGAGTGACGCCGGCGTCACGTGATTCCCGACTCGTTCGCGCCGGACGGCTCGTTCGGCCCAAAAAGAACTTTTGGCCAGCTTGGGGGGGCCTCCTGACCCCCCCAAGCTGGCCAAAAGTTCTTTTTGGGCCGAACGAGCCGTCCGGCGCGAACGAGCCGGGAATCACGTGACGCCGACGTCACGTGATTCCCGGCAAGTTCGCGCCGGACGGCTCGTTCGGCCCAAAAAGAACTTTTGGCCAGCTTGGGGGGGTCAGGAGGCCCCCCCAAGCTGGCCAAAAGTTCTTTTTGGGCCGAACGAGCCGTCCGGCGCGAACGAGTCGGGAATCACGTGACGCCGGCGTCACTCGACGTGCCGCCGACGTCACATGCTTCTCGCCAAGGATTGCAGAAATGGCGTCCTCACTCCTCGCTCCATCACCAGGGAGTTGTGGTAAGTCGGGGGGGGGATTAAGGAGGGTGAGGGGGTTTATATTTTTATTTTGGCTCAACAATCGCGATTTCCCACATATCGAACATATCTATGTTCGATATGTGGGAAATCCGATCGTTTATGTCGAATCAATTTTTTAAGTAAAAAAAAAATATGAGTTGCGTTTTACTAATGCGGTCAATCCGAATGCACACCCCTAGAAGATAATGATACGATCTTCTTCCTTCAAAGGCCACTCCAATTTCCAATTTCTGTTAAACGTTCTCCCAAGGCCTTGTTTCAAAATGTCCAAATTTCTTCTTCAGGGGAGATAATGATACGATCTTGTTCCTTCAAAGGACGTTTAACAGAGAAACATGATACAGCACTAAGCTAAGTAAACGACGGGAAAATATATTTTAAAACTCAAGGAAGCATTTTGCCAGATTGAAATAAAATTAAAAGAAATAAATGGGATTTTTAGATTTTGAATAAAAAAATAGGATGGTAGGGTGGAATGTCAATGATTAAATACATGAATCAGACTAACATTAACTCAATGGATTTGAAGTTAATTAAGTGAGTCATTGAATGAGACATCCATCTCCATCTTTAAAAAATTTTCTTTTAAAAAAATAATAAAATAATATATAGGTGAGATAAACAGAAAAATATATAATAAAAGAAAAAGAAAAAACTCGGGACCCCATAGAAATATTTTTGTGGATAAGTTGGGATAAAGGGGGTTGAATGGATATATTGTAGTACAACATGCTACAATAACATGCAATTTTAGAGCTCTTTGGTATTTAGGCCTTAATGTTTTATTTTCTAGCATCAAACTTTTTATCACTTGGTATGGGAATGTGCCATGTGATTTCAACCTCTTCATTCTTTGAGAGATCTGCCTGTGGGGGAGACCTGGTTCTGGCTATGAAGGTCAAGCAGCTAAGCTGGATTCTCTGAAGTCAGCAGTAATGAACATTGGCCTGTGTTGCTCTGTGGACATAAGAAACATAAGAAATTGCCATGCTGGGTCAGACCATCAAGCCCAGCATACTGTTTCTAACAGAGGCCAAACCAGGCCACAAGAACCTGGCAAGTACCCAAATACTAAGAAGATCTCATGCTAGTGATGCCAGTAATAGCAGAGGCCATTCTCTAATTCAACTTGATTAATAGCAGTTAATGGACTTCTCTTCCACTAACTGCCTAATAGATTTGCCAGATCTGGCAGATTTACCAAGTTATGCCAGTACCCTGCGATTAGGGAAAGATAAGGAGGACAATCAGTACTGTGTGAACGTGTGAGGCAGAACGTAGTGGCCTCTTTGTTTATGACTTTGGGGTTAATCTATGAAGGAAAGATTATCAGGTAACTTGTCATTTGCTAACAACTGGTAAACGTCGAGATGCCCCTGATTTGAATCATGAGACATATAGTAACATAGTAATGATGGCAGAAAAAGACCAAAATGGTACATCTAGTCTGCCCAGCAAGCTTCCCAAGGTAGTAACTGCTGCTCTGTGTAGGTTACCCCCATGTTTCTCTTAAGGGTAGTAACTGCCACTCCATGCAGGTTACCCCCATGTTTATCTTAGCTTTTACCCCCATGTTTTTCTTAGCTTTTTATTTATTCCCATCCTCTAGCCTTTTAGGGATCTACAGTGTTTATCCCATGCCCCTTTGAAATCCTTCACAGTTTTAGTCTTCACCACTTCCTCCGGAAGGGCATTCCAGGCATCCACCACCCTCTCAGTGAAGAAATATTTCCTGACATTGGTTCTGATCTTCCTCTCTGGAGCTTCAAATCGTGTCCCCTTGTTCTACTAAATTGTTTTCAATGGAAAAGGTTTGTTGATAACCATGGATCATTAAAACTTTTCAAGTATCTGAAGGTCTATATCATATCTCCCCTGCTCCTCCTCTCCTCCAGGGTATACATATTCAAGTTCTTCAGCCTCTCCTCATAAGTCATTCAATGGAGACCACCCACCATTTTAGTCACCCTTCTCTGAACCGCCTCCATCCTGTCTCTTTCTCCTTTGAGATACGGTCTCCAGAATTGAACACAGTACTCCAAGTGAGGCCTCACCAAGGACCTGTACAAGGGGATTATCACTTCCCTTTTCTTACTAGATATTCCTCTCTATGCAGCCCAGCATTCTTCTGGCTTTGGCTATAGTGGTGTCACACTACTTCGTTGACTTCAGCTCGTTAGACACTATCACCCTAAGGTCTCTCTCCTGCTCTGTGCATATCAGTCCTTCACCCCCCAACGGATATAGTTCTTTTGGATTACTACACCCCAGATGCATGATTCTGCATTTCTTGGCATTGAATCCCAGCTGCCATATGTTCGACCACTCTTCCCGCTTCCTTAAATCCCAGCTCATTTTCTGTACTCCTTCCGGCATGTCCACTCTGTTGTAGATCTTAGTATCGTCTACAAATAGATAAAATTTACCTTCCAACCCTTCCGCAATGTCGCTCATAAAGATGTTGAACAGAACCCGTCCCAACACCAATCCCTGTGGCACTCCATTTAACACCATACTCTCTTTAGAGTAGGTTCCATTTACCATCACCCGTTGTCTTCTATCTGTCAACCAGTTTGAAATCCACGCCAACACCTTGGAGATGACTCCCAAGACAGAGACAAAGAACTGAGAAAGGCTATTTGTTCATGCCTATCATACTCTGACTCTTGTCTCCTCATTACTACGCATGAAGACACTGAATTATGCATAGGTGAGCCCTTTAAAAGTAGCAGGGAGCAAGTATCATAATCAGCCATCAGCCATCAGCAGTCACCATCTATCCAAAGAAGAGACAACCCATTCAAGTACTGCCTTGCCTCCCTGTACCTGGGGCCAAAGCAACTTGCAGAGACAAAGGACACAGCAGAGCTACAGGTATCCGAGACTAGAGATCTAAACAACCCCTGTTGCTTCATTGACAGATGTTGCCTTCTCAAGCTTTGTATCGAAGACCACCAGGCCAAGGACCTGGAAGGTGTGCATCACTGCAAGTCCTATATTAGTGGAAACTGTGGGATCCAATCACAGTTTAGTGCGTTATGAAGTTAAGGCTCTTTAGCCCTTTACATATGTAAGTCCAGGCTAGAAGGATGTGATGCCAGGTTTAATTTTGTAACCTGATAAGCACCGGATGTCAAGCATGCTTTTGTAACTATTTTTTTCTTATTTATCTTGGTTGCAAGCCCTGTATGCTAATCCAAGTGCCAGGTTACTTATCAACGGTACGTTGTCAGAAGCTTTCCCTATATTATGTGGGGTACGCCAGGGCTGTCCTTTGTCCCCTCTTTTATTTGTATTAGCCTTGGAACCACTGGCTATTAAGTTGCGGTTGGAGGATAGGTTTCGAGGCATTCTTATAGGCCGTCACCAAATGAAGTTAGCAATGTTCGCTGTTGATATTTTGTTGTTTGTGGGGCAACCTTGGACTAGCATCCCCACCATTATTCAATGTTTTAATGTTTTTCACTCCATTTCGGGCCTGACAATTAATTTCTCTAAATCAGAAGCACTCGCTCTTGATCCTGGGGTACAACAACATTGGCAGGGAGGGTTCCCGTTCATGTGGGCTCCAAATAAACTGAAATATTTGGGGGTATGGATTTCTCAAGACCCTTTGGATCTATATGCTTTGAATATAAAAAGCACACTGGTAGACTTGGATGCTCAACTGAAGGCTTGGTGCTCTCTGCCCCTTTCTCTTTTTGGTAGGGGTGCTCTTATTAAGATGGTCCTTATGCCTAAACTTCTTTATAAATTGCATATGTTGCCCTGCTGGCTTTCTAGCAGAGATTTAAAGTGGTTGCGGTATTCTTTTCAGAAATTTCTTTAGGCAGGGAAAAAAGCGAGTTTACGCTACCAGGTGTTGATGTCTCAGAGAGGAGAGGGTGGACTTGGCCTGCCGGATGTTCGGTTATACAATGCGACCTGCCAACTTAGATTTGTGGGGGAGTGGATCCTTGATGAATATGCATATTGTGAGGATGGGTTGGTTATCAGTATGGTTGCACCTTGGCCCCTTTGTACTTGATTCAGGCTAGTCCTGGGGCTTATAGGACATTAAATATCCTTCATATTCTGGTACAACCATGTCGTCAGGCCTGGCGATGGATACAGTCCAGAGGAGGACTGTCAGGTCTTTCTTCTCTTTTCATGCCATTAATGGGCAACCTGGACTTTCTGCCAGGCCGTGACAACTACTTTCTTTTTGATACATGGCTGCAGAAAGGTTTAGCGTTCATTTTTTGCTTCTATGTTCCGGACTCGCCAATAGTACATGATTTTGCATTTTTGGCCCGAGAATATGACTTACCAGCTAAACATTTCTATGCATATTTACAGACCCGTCATTATCTCCAATCCTTTCATTGGACTGAGGAGTCATATTGTCGGGAGTCAGCATTTACACAGCGTTTTTTTTGAGAGGGCGTTAAAGCGTAACTCCATTAAAGGTTGGTGCGAGTTTGGTAAATCATACCGCTCTGCGACGCATGTGGCTTCTTTGGCGCGCTACTGGACAGAGACGTGGAACATGGATATATCTACTTCTTATCTGCTTTCCTGTTTTAAGTTTATGCCCAAAAGCCTACCAGATCTCTCTCTTCAGGAATTACAATTTAAGATTCTGCACCATATTTTTTAAGATGATGTTCGCCGTTGCCGGATGGGAAGGCTACCCAACCCAAAATGTATTAAATGTCATCAGGTGACAGATCCTTTGGCACATAAATTGTTTCTATGCCCTGTTTTGAGACCCTTTTGGATGAAAGTCCTTGCAGTAGTAGCTCAGTGCACTGGCTCGTCTATTGGTTGGACGGGGAAGTTACTTCTCCCTGGTTTATGAGGAACTCTTCCCTCTTACAAATTATCTTTGAATAAATTTGGTCATATGGCCATATTACTGGCATGCCGTTTGATCTTAGCTGACTGGATAACACCAGATAAGACACCCAACCTGCGGGCGTGGTTTGGGCGGCTAGCCTTTTCAATGCAAATGGAACGATTGGCCACCATGGACAGTGAGAGAGAACGGGATATGCTATACCAGTCTTGTTGGTCAGTTTGTTATGACCTACTGCTGTCAGATCTTCAATCTACTTTAACCACCGCTGGTTATCATCCCTTTTGGAAATGACTTGCTTTGAGGTCATTGTACATTACAAAGATGACTGAATTCTGCAAGGGCATGTAACGTTGTTTCTTTTTACCACTGTTGGATAATGCTAGTTATGGGGAAGGTGTCTCTCAGGGTAAAGAAAAAAGGGGGGGGGGGGGGCAGGGTGGTATGTGGAATATGTGGAATGTTAGTGGATGTTTGTGGTGTGACTGGGTGGTGGGTTATGTTTGGAGTTTACTCTGTTTCTCTTGGTCAGGAGGACCACAAAAGGAGAGTCCACGGGGTGTTGTTATAATTGGCTTCGCTATCCTTGGAAATTGCTCTTGAAATGTGTTGTCTTGATAATATTTGAGTTCAATTGTGTATTATTCTATAAAAGGCCAGCATAGCAGCACCTCCTTGCCTCAGCATTAGGTTGACTACTGTTTAGTAGAGCAAGTTGCCTCAGTGCGTATCTTTTAAAATCCGGCGTAATTTTGTTTGCACCGGTTACGTGAACAAAAGTACGCACACGCGTACTTTTTTAAAATCTGCCCCTAAGTGTTTAGTGTCCTTGGTATCAAGCATTAAGCAAAAAGTAAAAAATTTGGAAAATCGTGAAAAATTGAAAAACTAAAATGCAATGAGTGGAGCATAACAGTCGTAACACACATAATTTGACTGTGTATAAATTGAAACTGCAAATTGGCAGTAGAGAGACATCAAACACAACAAGAAGCTCTCGTCAACACTAAGGAATACTATACACAAAGCCTTATGTCATCGTAGGAAAAAGTATAATGAGAATCAGAGGGTTCATTGCTAAGTAATGCAGAATACAGATCCCTTTTATCTGACTTTTAGGCACCATGTAAAGTTATTGAATAACAAAAGATTACAAGGCTAAACCAAAGACTCTTTCAGAGAGAGGTACACTCACTCAAAATACTTTAGTGTTATCATGTAAAAAGAGTAGGCAGGGGTCTTCGTGTGCACAGAACAGCAGGGTTTAGGCAATGAAAACCAGGAGCTTTCATAAAACAGAATTCTATTACAGCAAATAGTCATTAGACCTTCCAGAGTTAATTATTTACAACACCAAGGCCCAGGTTAAACAATTAAAAGCGAAGTGGCTAAATTGATTGAAGGTTAGAAACAAATCTTTATTATTAATTTGAATCAGGGAATTTGGATTTATAACACATTTATTTATTTATTTATTTAAAGTTTCTTTTATACCGATAACCATTTACACATCGCATCGGTTTACAGTTAAACAGGAACAATTGGGCAGAACCCTTACATATAACATTGAAAACAGGTTAACTTTTGGGCAGGGCCCTTACATGTAACTGAGAACAAGGAGGCTATAACAGGGATGGGGTATAGAGCTGACTATGCCGGGCAGCGTCCGTGAAATCAATAAATAGAATACAGCAAAAATCAAAACTATATACAATATACAATAGCTAAGGACATAAGTAGCCGAGTCAAAGTACAAAATCGATGGGCATAAGACGTATTCCGAGAAATAGATTCTTAGTCATGTAGCAAAATTCTTAGTTAATCAATTTTTAGTTAATCAGTGGGGGTTTATGTAATGGAGGGTGATATGTGGTAAGCTTGCTGGAAGAGCCATGTTTTCAGTTTTTTTTTGAAAGTGGGTGTGTATGTTTCCAGGCGTATATCGGGAGGCAGGGAGTTCCATATGGAGGGGCCAACGAGAGAGAAAGCTCTGCTTATGGTAGATGATAATTTGAAAGATTTGATGGGTTGGGTACGTAGGGTTCCTTGGAGGGCTGTACGTGTGGGTCTATTCGAGGTACGGGGGAGGAGTGGGGGGTTAATCCAATTGAGGTTAGAGTTCAACAGACTTTTGTGGATGATGGAAAGGGCTTTATAAATAATTCGAGAGTGTATAGGGAGCCAATGAAGTTCGATAAGTGTGGGGGTGATGTGATCTGTTTTTTTTTAATTTGATAGTATCCTAGCGGCAGCATTTTGTAGTAGTTGTAAGGGTTTGGTATGGGTGGCGGGAATGCCTAGAAAGAGTGCATTACAATAGTCTACCTTAGATAAAATGATAGACTGGAGTACAGTGCGGAAATCAGAAAAGTGTAGCAGTGGTCTGAGTTTTTTTATGGTTTGGAGCTTAAAATAGCATTCCTTGATGATGGATTTAATGAAAGGTTTGAAAGTAAGATGGTTATCAATAAGAACACCAAGGTTGCGAACGTGTGATGGGAAAGATGTGGAAGAGTATGCAGGTGGGATGTCTGGGAGCGGTGGCCTATTAGATATGATTAAGAGTTCAGTCTTGCTGGGATTTAGAGCTAGTTGCATGTCATTTAGTAATTTGTTGATAGAGGAAAGACAGGCTTCCCAGTTAAGAAGAGCAGTATGGAGAGAGTCAGAGAATGGGAAAATGAGTTGCACATCGTCGGCATAGATGAAATGCTTGATGTGGAGGTTAGTGAGGAGGGTAGTGAGGGGAAGCATGTATATATTAAAGAGGGTGGAGGAGAGGGAGGAAACTTGGGGAACACCTTGGGGAAGATTGATGGGGTCAGATTAATTGTTATCTACTAATACAGTGAAAAGGCGATCCTGGAGATACGATCGTATCCAGGATAGGGCATTGCCAGTGATCCCGATGCTCCTGAGGATGTTGAGGAGGACATCGTGATTGACTGTGTCGAAAGCCGCCGAGATGTCAAGCATGGCAATAAGATAAGAGGTACCTGAGTCGGTTCCTCTAATGAGGGTATCGTGTAGGGAGAGCAGCAGGGTTTCAGTACTTAAGTGCTTTCTGAAACCGTGTTGTGTGGATGGGAGAATGTTGTTTTGTTCCAGGTGATCGGAGAGACGTGAGTTGACAATTTTTTCAATAACTTTAGCTAGGAGGGGTAGGTTAGAGACAGGTCTGTAATTAGATAAAGTGTCGGGGTCAAGATTGGGTTTTTTGAGTAGCGGTTTTACTACTGCTTGTTTAAGAACATTAGGGACTGTGCCATGCTCTAGGGAACAGTTAAGGATATTTGAGAGAGGTTTGGCAATCACCTCGGGGATAGCTAGCAGGAGTTTAGTGGGGATGGTTTCGGAGGGATGAGATGATGGTTTTAATTTTTTAAGGATGTTTTGTACTTCAAGGGAGGATGAAGAGTCAAAAGATGAGAGGGAGACTGGAGAGTTGATGGTGGGCATACAGATATTGATGTTATTATGTGAAAATTGTGCAGTGATGGAGGAGACCTTGTTTTTGAAAAATTGTGCTAATTCATTGCAGCGATTTTTAGAGGGATTAGCAGGTAGTTGTGTGTGAGGGCAGGAGAAGTGAGGTCCGCAACCATGGTGAATAGGGCCTTAGGGTTATATTGCATACCATGTATTTTGTTAGCATAGTAATTACGTTTAGCATGGAGGATGGAATTTCTATATTCATGCATTCGTTGGTAGTATAATGTTTTAGTTGTGGGGGATTGGTATTTGCGCCATGACCTCTCAGCTGTTCTGAGTTGGATTTTAAGATTCCTAAGTTCAGGCGTATACCAGGGTTTTCTGTTTCTACGGTTTGGGTTGATAGTTTTCATTGTAAGGGGGCAATGTTTGTCAGCAATGCTGAGGGTGAGGTTGAGCCAGGTAGAGATGGCATTGTCTGGGGATGAGACGTCAATTTGGCTGTCTATGTCAGCGCATGCTTGTGAGATGGTATCTATAGCGCATGGTTTGCGAAATTTAAATGAAATGGGCTGATGGGGCGTGGTGGGGGATATTTGCGGGAGTGAGAGTTTAGTCTGAATCAGGGAGTGGTCAGACCAGGGTACTGTAGTGCATGAAGGGGGATTGCTTATGTTGATGGGGGAATTGACAAAGATCAGATCAAGTGTGTGGCCAGCTTTGTGTGTGGGAGAGTTCATGATTTGTTGGAAGCCCATTGCTTCAAGGGAGGAGAGGAATGCTTCACATGCTGGGGATTGCGGGGAGGTATCCACGTGTAAGTTAAAGTCTCCTAGGAGAATTGTGGGTATGTCAGGGGATAGTGAGTTTGCAAAAAATTCGATAAGAGGAGATGAATCTTTCTCCAGGAGACCTGGGGGTGTATAAATGAGACACAGTTGGAGTGACTTCGATTTGAAAAAGCCAATTTCGTACTGGTTTGGAATATCACATTTCTGGGATAGTAGTTGAAATTCCTTTTTTACAGCCAAGAGTATGCCACCACCTCTTTTCTTTTTCCGAGGGATAGAGAAAACATCGTAGATTTCTAAGGGTAGCTGGTTGATGAGGGGAGTGTCATGTTGTTTGAACCAGGTTTCCGTGACAGCACATATTTCTGGTTTAGAGTCTGTAAGAATATCGTGTAAGAGAGGGGTTTTCTTTTGGAGTGATTGTGCGTTAAATAAGATAATGGAAATGAGTGATAGACTGATGGCTTGAGTGCGTGTGAGGGTGTGATTTGGGATAAGCCTTCTTTTGCTGAGCGTGGTCTTGTGGTGTGTGGCCTGATGAGAGAATGTAAATGGAAAAAATGGGTTGTGTTGCGGGTGGCTAAAGTTCTGTAAAGACATGAAGCAAGTCAGATTGATGCATTTTTAAAATATCAAATATATGAGTGGCTAAAATTAGTCTAAATGACAAGAATAATTAACATTTCATCTTTGACTCTCCAGCAGACAGTCATGACAGTGAGGAGGATTTCTCTTAACATAGGCACTTTCACCCTCCCTTCTTGACTCACCCACCCAAATATAAACACAGACCCATTAACAAGTGGCAAAATAAGGCCACAGCTTTATTAACATTTTATTACAATAAGTTTGTTAGTATAAACTACATATAGATGGTACTTTTCAAACGGGCACGTGGGGCATATATACACATGTGTGTTGGCGCATTCCCAGGACATGGCCATTTTATAACATGCGTGCATCTATGCAAAATTTTGTACTTAGTTTTTTTGATGTATGCCAAAGGTCAGCCAGAATACTAAAGTATGTCAAAGTTCAACATTAAGTTTAGCTTCTGCCTTCTGAGATCAACTTATAAGAAATCATATGAGCTATGAGAATTAATTAACAAAATTGAAATAAGATAAGAGTATTAATCAGTTAGAAGATGCTGTGTAAATAAGATAAGAGTATTAATCAGTTAGAAGATGCTGTGTAAATAAATAAACTAACCCATTGATATACAGGTTTGTAAGAGGTGTTATCTACTGTACAGCTTCTGAGCTTTGAGCTCTGTACTGTACTCTGGTGTGGTATTCTGCATTGCTCTGCGTGATACATTACTAGTAAAGAATTTCTCTTTGCTATCAGTGCTCACAGCTTATTGCAGCAGTGAGAAGTACCCACAACAGGTGTTTAGAAATGCTGGGTCCTAGTGCTGCTCTCCTGCTGAAAGGCCATGAGGGAGTGGGGAGCGGCAGCTTCAAGAACTGATTTTCAGCCCTGTAAGGGAAAAGAAGTAGGCCATAGCTGTTTTTCAGCCCCATGGGCTATGGGGAGAGGGCAGAGATGGAACATCAGTCAGAGTTCTTCAGAATGCAAGGGAAGAGGGTTGTATCGGCTGTTCTTTGGCCCCATAGGCCCTATCAAAAGACAGAGGCATTGGCAGCTCTATGACTACATCGGGGCAGTGGTGTCCTGGGTCCCTCTGGTATATAGAGTTCTATGAGGCCACACAGGTCGCACACCTCAAAAACTAATCCTACCATGCAGGTTAAATAAAACGTTAACACTAGATAAGTACGCAGACAAAAAATGTCATGAAAGATCCATATTCTTAGCACACATAATAAATTGCATTAGAAGAATATTAGAAATAGGCCTCAAAACAAAAGGTTTGTGAGAGCAATGGAAATCCTTGAATTGCCAACATCCTCTGTCATATATCAGCAGAGTGATCTCCAAAAGATAATTCCTCATCAGATACTGAATTGAACTGGAATAACATTCCAAATTCCATCAATCATCGGGTATCTGTCGGTTCCAGGCAACTGAAAACAGGGCCACTAGAATTGAGATAAAGCATCAGCATTCTTGTTAGCCTCTCCTGGAACATGTCTGGAAGAAAGTGTAAAATTCAAATGCAGACTGCACAAGCCTAAAGCTTGCAACACATCATCTAACAATGAGTATTTGTTGACTTGCAATTAATTACTTCAAGCTTCCCCATTTTTCCTGAGCACATAACTGCTTTCTTATCACCCTCACACTGCAATTGCATTTAATACTGGAAAAAGATCTAACAAGATTATATTTCTGGTCCAGCCTCTTCCTCACTAACTCTGAAGCCAAGCTTTGGCACACCAAACCCATTTGGAAAAGACTCCAAAACCTATTCCACCGGAAGCATTGTGAATATAACTTGAAATCACAATTTGACTGTTGTGTTTGGAAGTCTGCAGGGAAGGCCCGTGGACCGCCACACTTACCTCTAGCCCCGAGCCCAAAGCAACACCCTCCGACTGGGGCAGTCCCTCAAATAGATGAGTGGGAGGCAGCTGCCTGATTACAAACTAGTTAAAAGACAGGAAATAGAAAGTAGGATTAAATGGTCAATTTTCTCAGTGGAAAAGGGAAAACAGTGGAGTGCCTCAGGGATCTGTACTTGGACCGGTGCTTTTCAATATATATATACATGATCTGGAAAGGAATACGACGAGTGAGGTTATCAAATTTGTAGATGATACAAAATTATTCAGAGTAGTTAAATCACAGGCAGACTGTGATACATTACAGGAGGACCTTGCAAGACTGGAAGACTGGGCATCCAAATGGCAGATGAAATTTAATGTGGACAAGTGCAAGGTGTTGCATATAGGGGAAAATAACCCTGACTGTACTTAAACGATGTTAGGTTCCTTATTAGGAGCTACCACCCAGGAAAAGGATCTAGGCATCATAGTGGATAATACTTTTAAATCGTCGGCTCAGTGTACTGCAGCAGTCAAAAAAGCAAATAGAATGTTAGGAATTATTAGGAAGGGAATGGTTAATAGAACGGAAAATGTCATAATGCCTCTATATCGCTCCATGGTGAGACCGCACCTTGAATACTGTGTACATATCTGGTCGCCGCATCTCAAAAAAGATAGAGTTGCGATGGAGAAGGTACAGAGAAGGGCAACCAAAATGATAAAGGGGATGGAACAGCTCCCCTATGAGGAAAGGCTGAAGAGGTTAGGGCTGTTCAGCTTGGAGAAGAGATGGCTGTGGGGGATATGATAGAGGTCTTTAAGATCATGAGAGGTCTTGAACGAGTAGATGTGAATTGGTTATTTATTTACACTTTCGAATAATAGAAGGACTAGGGGGCATTCCATGAAGTTAGCAAGTAGCACATTTAAGACTAATCGGAGAAAGTTCTTTTTCATTCAACGTACAATAAAGCTCTGGAATTTGTTGCCAGATGATGTGGTTAGTGCAGTTAGTGTAGCTGGGTTCAAAAAAGGTTTGGATACGTTCTTGGAGGAGAAGTCCATTAACGGCTATTAATGAAATTTACTTAGGGAATATCCACTGCTATTAATTGCATCAGTAGCATGGAATCTTTTTAGTGTTTGGCAATTGCCAGGTTCTTGTGGCCTGGTTTGGCCTCTGTTGGAAACAGGATGCTGGGCTTGATGGACCCTTGGTCTGACCGAGCATGGCAATTTCTTATGTACTTTCTCTGGGCCCTCCTAAGGCATGCATGCACCTGACATTGCTCCTCTTAAAGGACCCGCAGTGGGAAAATGTCAGCGTTGCCCAATGATGACATCACCAACAAAGACCTATAAAAGGCCAGCATAGCAGCACCTCCTTGCCTCAGCAATAGATTGACTACTGTTTAGTAGAGCAAGTTGCCTCAGTGTTCCTGGTCTTTGCTCCTGAGTTCCTGGTCTTCATACCAGAGTTCTTGGTCTTTGTTTTCATCTGTTGGTAAGTCTTCATCCTATGGTCAGTCTTTTGTTCTTCAGTGCCTTCTCCTGCCCACCTGTTCTGCTCCTCATCTCCCTGCCTACCTATCCATCCTGTTTTCCCTCTGATGGATCTTTGGGTTTGACTTTGGCTTGACACTCTTCCATGATTGAACTCCACCTGCCATTGATCACTGCCTGACTCAGGACCACGCCTAACCTCCGATTGTCACTGACCACTGCCTGACTCTTGACCATGCCTGAATGTTGCCTGTCTCGACCACCACTTGTCCCTGAGTACACCTATAACCAGCCTGCCTTGGACCCTGGCCTGTGACTTGATCTTCTCCAAGTTCATCAGCAGAAGCCCCATCTAAGACCTTCTGGCTCCAGCACCCGAGGGCTCAACCTAAGGGAAACGAGGGCTGATATTGGTGAAGCTCCAATGGGGCCTCTGCTACAGCAAGCTCCACCAGCCAACAGTGGAGACCTTCATGGCTTTTCCTTACAGGTTGTACCAACTCTCCTTGGCCCAAGGGTCCACATCTGCAACATTGACACCGCTGGAACCTGTCACACACTTTTGCTTTTAAAGTCCTGTAGAAAAGAGCAACATACACTCAAATGTACTTTCACCTAATGAGTTACCTTGAAAAAATAATACTTCTGAATCACTCCTTTAGTCAGATCTGCTAAACACCTTGTGAAAACTCTCCCCATTGGGATTGCACTACATGCAAAATTAAATTGCCCAATCAATGACTGGAACAGGCTAGAAGTAATTTTCCTAGTAGAAACCACCATGCCTATGGCTTGTACCAATGTTTCCACTTTTTCTAGTGGTTATCTTGACTGAATCAACTGTGAATCAAGTTTGACCCCCCAAAGTAAAGTAGAAGAACTCACATTTTTATCCTTATTAACAAAGGTAGCTGCTCAAACATATCAAGCAAATGGGCACAAACTTCCATACCCAATAGACCAACAAAAAGAAAATCATCTAAATAATAAATTATATTATCACAATCTGATGCTTGAATAACTACCCAAGTGAAACAAATAGTAAAAACTTAAAAACAAGTATATGCCACAAAACACCCCATAGGAATACAGTTATCAAAATAGTACATGGAATCAAACTTAAATCCAATAAACAAAAGAAGTCTGCATGAATTGGCAACATTCTGAATTTCTTTTCAATATCAGTTTTAACCATCAAAGCACCCAAAGTATAATGCTTCAGCAATATAATGGCCTAATCTAAGGATACATACTGTACCAAACAACAAGCTGGGTTAAAAACATCATTGACACTCCTGCCTTAAAATCATAGCATAGGATTTGCCATACTGGATCAGACCAAAGGTCCATCAAGCCCAGTATCCTGTTTCCAACAGGGGCCAATCCAGGTTACAAGTATCTAACAGAATCCCATCAGTTTGATAGATTCCATGGTGCTTATCCCAGGGATAAGAAGTGGATCTCCCCAAGTTTACCTTAATAATGGTCTATGGACTTTTCTTCCAGGAACTTGTCAAAACCTTTTTTTAAATGCAGTTACACTAACAGCTTTTACCACATCCTCTGGCAATGAATTCCAGAGTTTAACTATGCATTGAATAAAAAACAATTTTCTCCAATTTGTTTTAAATGTATTGCCTAATAATTTTATTATGTGTCCCCTAGTTTTTGTACATTTTAAAAGAGTAAACAACCAATTCAATTTTATCCATTTCACTCCACTCAATATTTTATAGATCTCTATCATCTCTCCCCTCAGCCATCTCTTCTCCAAGATGAAGAGCCCTAACCTCTTTAGCCTTTTCTCATAGGGGAATCATTTTGTTCGCCCTTCTCTGTACCTTTTCTAATTCCACTATATTTTGTAATTTAAGTTTTTTATTATAACATATACAAAACAAGTATTCAACCAACAAGATATATGCAGCACATATAGATTTTTCTACAAACATATCATATCTCCCCTACCTACTGTTGAAACTGTGGCCCTTGAGCCAGCTACAGGATGATGTAGACGTGCTGAGGGAAAGCCCACAGCGACTCGTAGCCGGGAGGTGGATCAGGGCCAGGAGACCAGATAGGATTTAGGCAGGGTCTCCTGGTGAAGAGGAATCTGTAGAACTGTCTGAGTCGGGGCAGGCAGCGGTGCAGAGGATCTAGTAGAAGTCGGGGCTGGCAGCAGTGATGCACAACGAAGAGACGGACCAGCGGTCAGGGCAGGTGGCAGACAGCAGAAACCGGAGATGGACCAGGAGTCAAGGCAGGCAGCGAAGCAGGAATACCAGAGGACGTACCGATGTCAGGAGCCAGGAAGATATGCCTAGGGGAGAGCAGGAGCAGGCGAGGATGGAGCAGGAATCAGGAACAAGCTGGAATCAGGAACAAGCAACTCACTTCTCAGTAGAAGCGCCCACGAAGCCGGCGCTGCGGTGACGTCACAGGCGCGACCGGGGGGGATTTAAAGCACCCCTCTCCCTGGCGTCGCGCGCCGGGCGTCGCGCGCACGAAGGAGCGCGACAAAGGGGCCTGCCCCTTTGTTTCGCCCCTTCGTGCGCCCCTCGTTCACCCTGAGCAGCACCCCACTAATCCTCCTAAACGGTTTCCAGCAACTACACTAAAGCCAAGAACACCCCGCCAGAAGCAGCCACCTGTCACCTAGAGACAATTATCTTCACCAAGAGAACCCAGCTCACTAAAGTGGAGCCACAGACCTTTTCGCAAATGTCAGCCCTCCCCTTGACAAATCTACTAACACCTTGGACCTCAAATCAAGCGTATCACATGTAAGTGTGCCTCCTTTCACAAGACTTTCACATGACCTTCCTGATTAAATTCATAGTTAAATTACTTAACAGTATCTGCATATTATAAACCACATTATCCATATACCGATCTACTCTGTTCAACTGCATTAATTTTAACAATCTGCATTAATCTAGTCTACTGCATTACCCTGGTAAATTGCCATATCCTGTATTTAACTGCCCTACTCTGGTAAATTTGCTTTATATTCTGTATTTGCTATGTTTGGTTAAATGACTTGTCTTCCTCTTAACTCGCATTACTCTAGCTAATTATTCTGCTAAATTACATTAATCTATCCATTCCCAATACAGTGTCTGCTTCTGCATTAACCTGCTACAACTGTTTTGTTCTGTGCAATTGCTTTAATGTGCTTACATCCCACAATCCGCCTTTCTTCACAATACTCCCCTGCTAGCCCTCTACCCAAGAATGCCCCCTCACGCCTACCTCTCTCCCCCCAACTATCTACTCGGACACACTTCAAAACTATCCCCTCCCCCTTTCTCTCACCACAACACTCAAAAAAGGCGTCTGATCCCCATCCCCATATCCCCCACCTCGCAAGCCCTCACCATCTCCCTCATCTCTCTTCTGCTCATTAACGCCCAATCCCTAAAACAAAAAACACACCTCCTCCATGATATCCTAACAGACTCTAAACCAGAAATTTTCGCAGTAACCGAAACCTGGTTCAAACCCTGCGACACCCCCCTCATTAATCAACCCCCCTCTGAAACTTATGACTTTTTCTCTATCCCCCGTAAAAAGAAAAAAGGAGGGGGCCTTCTCCTCATAGCTAAAAAAGAACTCAAGCTGACCTCACAAACCTGCAATATTCCCAAGCAATACGAAGTAGGCCTTTTCAAATCACAATCTCTTCAAATCTGCCTTATCTATACCCCCCCTGGTCTACTAGAAAAAGACCCCTCCCCCCTTATCGAATTCCTCACCATCTCCCTCTCTCCCGACATACCCACGATACTCCTAGGCGACTTTAACCTCCACATCGACTCCATCCCACAATCCCCACCATGCGAAGCAGTCATCTCTTCCTTAGAAGCAATGGGCCTTACCCAACTTATCCATTCCCCAACCCACAAAGCCGGTCACACACTTGACCTTATCTTCACGAACACTCTCATCAAAGTCATACACGCCCCCACATGCCTCCCTGTCCCTTGGTCCGACCACTCCATCATCAACACAACCCTCTCCCTACAAACCCCATCTCCATCCCCTCCCTCTCAGTCAAAATCCTTTCAATTTCGTAAAACCTGCCCGTTAGACACCCTTGCTACGGCTTGCTCCACCATCCCTAATCACATTGACCTCGAGACAGCAGATAGTGCTATCTCCTCCTGGACAGAAACTACCCAAAAAATCGCTAACAAATTATGCCCAGTCATTCAAAAAACTATCACACAAACCAAGTCATCCAAAAAACCCTGGTATACCCAGACACTCAAAACCCAAAAAACCCAGCTCAGAGCAGCAGAAAGACATTGGCGCAAACACCCCACTCCTGCCTCAAAAACCAAATATTACCAACTGATGCATGCATACAGAAACGCCATTCAAACAACCAAAAAAGAATACTATGCAAAAAAAATTCACCCCCTCCAATTCAACCCAAAGGCACTATTTACACTAGTTTCTAATCTCACCAAACCCAATGTGTCTACCCCCCAAGTCCCCTCCTCTCAGACACGATGTAATGAAATTGCCCTCTTCTTTAAGAACAAAATTTCCAACATCACCGCCAAATTTAACCCTAACACCAAAAACTCCCCCACTACTAACATCATAAACCCTCCCACCCCACACTCTCCCACCCCTCTCTCATCCTTCGAACCTTCCTCCACTCTAGAAATAGAAAACATTTTAAAAAAGATGAGACCCTCCTCCCACCCCTCAGAAACAATCCCTACCAAATTACTTCTCGCTATTCCCAAAACAATAGCCTCCTCACTCTCCAAAATCGTGAACTGTTCTCTAGAACACGGCCTGGTCCCTAGCTCCCTGAAACAAGCCGTGGTCAAACCCATCCTAAAAAAACCTTCCCTTGATCCCTCCAATCTATCCAACCTCCGTCCCATTTCCAATCTCCCCTTCCTCTCCAAAATTATTGAGAAACTAGTTAACTCCCGTCTCTCTGACCACCTAGAACAATCCAACTTACTCCCACCAACACAACATGGCTTCCGAAAACACCTCAGTACGGAATCCCTCCTCCTCTCACTCACTGACACAATCATCAAAGGTATGGATGCGGGTAACTCCTATCTCATCGCCATGCTCGACATCTCCGCCGCTTTTGATACTGTAAATCATAACATCCTTATCAACACCCTCGTCAACATAGGAATCACAGGTACTGCTCTGTCTTGGATTAAATCCTTCCTCCACAACCGTACCTACACAGTACTCACTGACAATTTTACATCCCCTCCTGTTAATCTTGATTGTGGCGTCCCCCAAGGTTCCTCCCTCTCCTCCACCCTATTTAACATCTATATGATCCCCCTCACAAACTTCCTCTCCAACCTTGGTATCACACACTTCATCTACGCCGATGATGTGCAAATCCTTATACCTTTCACAAATTCTGCACTCACTGCTATCCAAAAATGGAACACCATCCTCGCTTCTATAAACCAACTCCTATCTGACATGCACCTTGCCCTTAATCCACAAAAAACTGAACTCCTCCTCATCTCCCCCAAACATGCATCCATACCCATACCCTTCCCCTCCACCTTCCACCCCCCTAACTTTCTCTCTGACACAAGAAACCTGGGGGTCATAATTGATAACCAACTTACCTTCAAACCATACATCAAATCTATCCTTAGCAGCTGCTACTTCAAACTTCAAACCCTAAAAAAACTTAAACCCCTCCTCTACTTCTCTGATTTCCGCACAGTACTTCAATCTATAATTTTCTCAAAGATTGATTACTGTAACGGACTCCTACTTGGTCTCCCTGCTTCCCATATCAAACCTCTCCAACTCCTCCAAAATGCCACTGCACGCATCCTCACTAATGCCAAAAAGAAAGACCACATTACTCCCACCCTCATTAATCTCCATTGGCTACCCATTCATTCACGCATTACCGGCAAGACCCTTACCCTCATCCACAAAAGTATTACCAATGAACATTACAACTGGCTAAACCCCCCCCTTCCTCCCACGTACTTCTACCAGACCCACCCGATCTTCGCTCCGTGGAACCCTTATTCACCCCTCTATAAAATCTACAAGACTCATGTCCACCACCAAACGGGCCCTCTCCCTAGCAGGCCCTTCCCTCTGGAACTCCATGCCCCTTGACCTTCGCACCGAAACCTCCACACCCACCTTCAAAAAGAAACTCAAAACCTGGCTCTTCCTCCAAGCATACCCCCAGTCACAATCTTCATCATCCCTTACAAACATCCTCACCCAACCGCCTACCCCTACCAACACCCCTTCTTCAGGACATACTCCCTGCACCCACCCCCCCAATGAACTTCAAACCTAAAATATTACTTAGTACCCGCCTCTCCCCTCCAATCACTGTTCCTCTGCGCTTATACTAACCTGTAAATAATCTGTGTTTATCACATTTTCCTCAAACCCCTGTACATATCTTTTCCTTATGTATCCTTTTCTCCCTCCCCCCTCCCCCTCCCTTTGTCTTGTCTACCTATATACCTCTCCTCCCCACCTTTTTATCTTGTTTATTGCTATGTTACTGAGTTTATTGTTACAAACTGTTCTTTGTAAAGGCTTTGCCTATATATCCTTGGTTGTAAGTTATCTGTAAACCGGCACAATGTGCAAACGGTTGCCGGTATATAAAATAAAATAAAATAAATAAATAAATAAATAAAAATAGAGGCAACCCATTGCAAGGCAAAGAATGGAACTCACAGCTGGCTTTAAATAGTTGAAGGCATCTGACGACATTCCCCAAGGTGGAGCTAAGTTTCCCACGCTGGTCCCTTTAAATTCCAGACCCCTGTGCGCGCTTGCGCGCCTAAGGGGCGGGACCAGCAGCAGAGAGTCGGCGACGTCTCCCTCATGGAGGGAGTGCTGCGGAAAAGCCCCGAGAAGGCCCAAACGGGCAGTGAGGACGCCGCGGTCAGTCGGAGCAGCCCCGAGGTAGGGAGCGGAACCGGCTGCGAACATCCGCGGACCGGATTCACAACACCTGCCCCCTTCTCCTTCACTGTGATATCACCATGGAGCAATACAGAGGCAGTATGACATCCTCTATTTTATTCTCCATTTCATTCTTAATAATTCCTAGTATTCTATTTGATTTCTTGGCCATAACCGCACACTGAGCAGAGGATTTTATCATATTATCCATGATGATGCCTAGATGTTTTTCCTGAATGATGACTCCCAATGTGGAACCTTGCATTATATAGCTATAATTAGGGTTGCTCTTCCCTATTTGCATCACTTTACACTTGTTCACATTAAATGTCATCTGCCATTTGGATGCCAAGTCTCCCAGTCTTGCAAGTTCTCTTGTAATTTCTCACAATTAACAACTTTGAATAATTTTGAATCATCAGCAAAATTGATCTCCTCACTCATCATTCCCATATCTTGGTCATTTATACTTGTATTAAGAAGCGGCAGAGAAACATGATATCGTGTTGAATAAAAAGACGAAAGAAAAGAAAGGAAAAAAGCAAAAAGAACAAATGAGGGGAAGTATAGTCTATTAGTCATTTGTATTTAAATTTATAATGTTTGCACAATTTCAAGGCAGGACACATTTTTTATACTTGGATTGATGATTATATGAGACCCACTGGGTTATTAAGAACATAAATTGTTCATTTACCTTGGGTGGTATGAAGGTCCGTTATAAATAATTAGTTATTTCATTTTTGGCATAATCTATTCAACTCAGCAACACATATTTTTCTCTCAGTAATTTTTATTGGTTGCAGCACACTTGTACTTTTTTTGTTTTGTGTATTAAAAAGCAGTCATCCTAGTACAGATCCCTGGTGCACTCTACTATTCCCCTTTCTTGACTAAGCAAAACTGACCATTTAGTTCTAATCTCTGTTTCTTATCATTTAACCAGTTCTCAATCCACAATATAGAACATTGCCTTCTATACATTGACTTTTTAATTTCCTCAAGAGTATCTCATGAGATACTTTGTCAAATGCTTTCTGAAAATTCAGATACACTCAGCGGTGGATTCCTGAGGACGACCAGCCCGGGTATTCACTGCCCAGGCCGGCCCAGGACACATCATGTGTAGCTCTGTCACGGCCATGCATGGCTCTGTCTAGAGATGTGAATCGTGTCCTCGATCGTCTTAACGATCGATTTCGGCTGGGAGGGGGAGGGAATCGTATCGTCGCCGTTTGGGTGTTTAGAGTATCGTTAAAATCGTTAAAATCGTGAACCGGCACACTAAAACCCCCTTAAACCCACCCCGACCCTTTAAATTAAATCCCCCACCCTCCCCAAATGCCTTAAATTACCTGGGGGTCCAGCGGCACACTAAAACCCCCTAAAACCCACCCCCGGCACACTAAAACCCACCCCGACCCTTTAAATTAAATCCCCCACCCCAAATGCCTTAAATTACCTGGGGGTCCGTAGCGGCGGTCCGTAGCTTAAATTACCCCCGGGTCCGTAGCTAAATCGGGGGAAGGGGGAGAGCAGGAAATCCAGCGAACCCTCGCCATTTCGCTGAACGACCTCCTGCAGTCGATCTCCTGCCGGCGCCATTTTCCGTACGGAAACGATTCGCGGCAGGAGATCGCTCCAGGGCCCCCGCTGGACCCCCAGGAACTTTTGGCCAGCTTGGGGGGGCCTCCTGACCCCCACAAGACTTGCCAAAAGTCCAGCGGGGGTCCGGAACGACCTCCTGCGTCGAATCGTATTGGTCTATGGCCGCCGCCATTTTGCGGCGGCCATTTTGCAAAATGGCGCCGGCTGTAGACACCACGATTTAGTGTGCCGGATTTCCTTCTCTCCCCCTTCCCCCGATTTAGCTATGGACCCGGGGTAATTTAAGCTACGGACCGCCGCTACGGACCCCCAGGTAATTTAAGGCATTTGGGGTGGGGGATTTAATTTAAAGGGTCGGGGTGGGTTTTAGTGTGCTGGGGGTGGGTTTTAGGGTGTTTTAGTGTGCCGCTGGACCCCCAGGTAATTTAAGGCATTTGGGGGGGGGGGGTTCGGGAGGGTGGGGGATTTAATTTAAAGGGTCGGGGTGGGTTTTAGGGGGTTTTAGTGTGCCGGTTTTCCTGCCCTCCCCCTTCCCCCGATATACGATTTTTTGACGATAAATCTGGGGAATTGGTATTGTATCGTGGCCCTAACGATTTTTGACGATTTAAAATATATCGGACGATATTTTAAATCGTCAAAAAACGATTCACATCCCTAGCTCTGTCACATGCGGCTCTGTCACGGCCGTGCATGGCAGACCACATGACTGGAGCGACCAGCCCACCGGGGGATGCCCGATCCCCCAAAAGGCTAATCCACCCCTGGATACACTATAATCAACTGGATCACCTTTATCTACATGTTTATTCACGCCTTCAATAACATGTAGCAAATTGGTAATGCAAGACTTTACTTGGCTAAATCCATATTAACTTTGTTCCATTAACCCATGTCTATCTATATGTTCAACCAAATAGGTAATATAGACCAATGGGGTGATACAATATTGTAATATAAAGAAAACACCCCACACAATTCTCAAAATACCAAATGGGATATCTTTAAAACATTACACGGGGAGATTTGGCACCATTAATTGACAATATTTATTGAAACATTATCTAAAATATGCTCAAGAGCACAATACACTGTGATAAAAAGTGGCTGAAATAGCACACATATCAAACCTATATCTAAACAACAGAATTACCATGTTTCTCTGATAATAAGACAGATCTTATATTCTTTTTTATATCTGAAAAAATGGCTAGGACTTATTTTCAGGGCTGTCTTATTTTCGGGGACACACGATACTAGGTATCATTTGGCCGACCGAGCCGATTTTATTTCCCCCCCCCCCCGAAATGGTACCCGAAATCCGCCCCAACTCTTCAAATGTGATTAATTATTTTATTTAAATGTATTTATTTACTTATTTAAAATCTTTTCTATACCGTCGCTAAGTAAATACCATTGCAACGGTTTACAGGGTTGTAAAAAAAAAAAAGAAAAAAGAAAAAACCCCAAACCCACCCAACCCTTCAAATTTACTTCATTGCATCCCCCCCAAGACTTATTGAAAGTCCCGGGGGGGGGGGGGGGGCCCGAAACCCAGGGGGGCCGACGGGGGGTTGTAAAAACAAAAACAGAAATCCCTCCCCCCTAAATCCACCCCACTCCATCAATTTTACTTCATTGCATCCCCCCACCCTCCCGACCCCCAAAAACTTGCACAAATTGCCTGGTGGTCCAGCGGGGATCGCGGGAGCGATCTCCCACTCTCGGACCGTCAGCTGCCAGTAATCAAAATGGCGCCAATGGCCCTTTGCCCTTTCCATGTGACAGGCTATCAATGCCATTGGCTGGCCTCTGTCACATGGTAGGAGCATGACAGAAGATTTCTTATCAAACACGGCATAAGCCACTACTCAGCGTCTCCTGAATCACCGCTCTGCAGCAGGAATTGTTAAAGATCCGGGATCTTTTTCAAACATTATTTCCTGCTATTGGACGCATTATACTGCTACCCGGCGTCTTCAAATGTGGTGTGCTTTGCATTCATTCTGTGTTTAGAAGCAGCAAAAAAAGTAAGCAGCGGCTTGTGCTGAGATTGACATTGCCATATATTTGTCCAGCAGCAGTGTAAAAAAAGTGTTATCTTTAAAATATTTCCTGCTGCAATAACAGTGATTTGGACGACACTGAATAGCGGTTTGAGCTGTGAAAACTTTTTTAAAAAATCGCTTTGCTACAAGGCAGTCATAATTTCAAATTGTCGGCATACCTAAAGTGAAGTATTGGAAATTATTCAAGTGAAATGACTTGAAATGAAAGAAACAACAATGGCTTTGTACAAATAAATGATCCTGATGCAACTATGTGAAACATCGACCTTTTTCAAATTTTATTTTCAAGAACATTATGCAATAAGAGATCTTCTGTTACGGATCCTTTACATAACATCACATGCTTTTCACAGTCAGGAGAAAAAGTACTCAGTTATTGAACTTTCATGTGGGATGTTTATTTTATAGGTTTTGTATAATTCTATTGTTTAGATATAGGTTTGAAATGTGTGCTATTTCAGCCATTTTTTTTTATCACAGTCTGTTATGCTCTTGAGTACATTTTAGATCTTTATGTTTCAGTAAATATTGCCAATTAATGGTGCCAAATCTCCCAATGTATTGTTTTAAAGGTATCCCATTCAGTATTTTGAGAATTGTGTGGGTGTTTTCTATATATATCTATATGTTCAAATAATTTTGTTCTTTAGAATACTTTCAACCATTTTTCCTGGCACTGACATCAGACTCACCAGTCTGTAGTTTCCCAGATCACTCCTAGAACCCTTATTAAAAACCTGGATTACATTGACCACCCTCCAATATTCAGGTACTATACCTAGTTTTAATAATAATTTACTGATTACCAAAAGAAGATCTGCAATTTCATTTTTCAGTTCTTTCAGCACTCTGGGATGTATACCATCTAGTGATTTACTACTCTTTAGTTTGTCAGTTTGCCCTAGTATATCTTCTAGGTTCACTGAGATTTGTTTCATTTCCTCTGAATCATCACCTTTAAATATCACTTCTGGAATGGGTATCTATCTTACATTTTCCTCAGTAAAGACTGAAGCAAAGAATTAATTTAAACTCTCCACTATGGCCTTGTCCTCCCTTAGTGCCCCTTTTACACCTCAGACATCTAATGGTCCAACTGACTCCCTTACAGGCTTTTTGCTTCCAATGTATTGGAAAAGGTTTTTATTATGCGTTCTTGTTTTCATTGCAAGCTTCTTTTCAAATTCGGTCTTTGCCTTCCTTATCAATGCTTTGCATCTAACTTGCCAGTACTTATTTGGTTTCATGTTTTCTTCATTCAGATCTCTTTTCTATTTCTTGAAGAATGTTCTTTTGGCTAGAATAGCCTCTTTCATCTCACCTTTTAATCATGCCAGCAGTCATTTGGCCTTTCTTCTACCTTTTTTAATGTAGGGAATACATCGGGTCTGGGCTTCTAAGATAGTATTTTAAAACAATGTCCATGCCTGATATAAACTCTTGACTTTTGCAGCTGCTTTAATTTTTTTCCTAATAAGGGTTCTAAATGAAATATATAGATAACGGAAAAGTGAATAGTGCTAATAGTATGTGGTTTGTGAAGATAATTGTGCTACCTTTTAATAAAATACTTATGTTGCCATTATATATTCTGTCAGCATTTCTCTACTATAGCAAGTAAAAAATGGTAATAAATGTATTTTTACATGAATTTGAGAATATTAATGTATTAATATTCAAATTTTAGATTTTTTTATAATTATGTAAAATTCATACTCTTACTTCTCTATTCCACTGATTGCATTCAAATAAAACACAGCAGAAAAAAACTGTGATACGACTGTATCCTCACTATGACGGTAACTTTAAAATAAGCATGCTGGTGCCCATATGCTGGAATTTTTAAATCATGCACACAATTACACGTGTTTCATTTAAAATATGCCTACTGTAAGGATATGTGCTCCTAATTTTAAGCGGTTATTCAAGCACACATATTTTACTTATCGTCCACAGGATTTTGGCAGCTTTAACATGTGCAGGTAAGTGGATTTTAAAACATGCTTGCCCGAAGGCCATTCCCAGTTTTACCAAATAATCCACCAGTTTACCATTTCAGGGTCATCCAGACCCTTCTGGTTCTTCAGCCTGCACTCCTACCAGTTGTCCCAGATCCCCTCGCCCAGTCAATTTATGCAGATTTCCACTTATCAAGAGCAGAAGTAAACATGCGCAGCTAGCACCCACTACATACTGTGGCTGCCGGATTTAAAATGCAAATTTATATGCACAACTCTTAGCCCTGTCCCGGCACGCCCCAACTCAGTCCTTTTTCTTTTTTAGCTAGCACATGCACTTATACGCACATTCATTTGTGGCTTTTAAAATATGCATTGCTCACGTATGCCCATATACCTGAATGTAATCTGTCTTGAAGTGCCGAGAAGTGGAATATGAAACAATCAATCAACAAATAAATAAAATATACTCGCATACATGGGCATTCTAACATGAGCAACACTTTTAAAATTCACCCCTATATCAAAGGGTATTTGTTGAAGGAAGAAGAGTTCTTAAATGTGAAAAAGATTTAGTAATGTTTTAATTAAGTAACACTGACACAAAAGAGGAAACCCTAAGTATATTCTGCCCTTATCAGTGATGGACTTACATTTTGACAAATCATTATCATTCCACAAATCCCTCAGTAAACTTTTAGTTTTGAAACAACCCAAACAGGTATGAAGGTTTTTTATATACTAGAGGTAAAACAGAGGGCCCTCAGCCCTACGAACTTTAAAGTACATCTTCTAGGTTGTAAGAATCCTGAGAGGAGATGGCCCCACAGCTCCCAGCTGTTTCTTTATAGCTGAAGCATGAGTGGTGCTAAGAAAAAACTGACAAACAGCACAACAGCATCCTGAAGACAGATAGGTACTTTGTAATACCTTTATTAGTACACACAGAAATCAGTCTAGCACCAGCTTCTGAGTTACATGACAAACTTCAGTGTTATATACAGACCTTCTCATGCCAACAAGCAGCTAGGCAGTGATCTGATTAAAGTTAGGCAAGAGTAAATACATGCAAATTCCTGATTTCCTCCCTTTTGCTGGGCGTGCTTAATCAATTAAGAGAGTGTCTTGTAGGAGGCCAGGATCTGTCTTCCTTTAATCACAGGTTAGAAGAGAAAGATCCATTTCTGCAGAGCTTATCTCATACTCCTGCTACATCTCGGGCCCCATGTTCTACTAAAACCACAATATACCATTTTTATTAAAACATTATACCTTTTTATCCAATAATGGAAACCATAACTGGAAAGGCAATAACTGAAACCATTTCCAAAAGTAAAGTGCTATTTTACCTGAATAAATGGCTGTTTATTATTGCCCGCCCCAAGTGGGGGGAAACTATGTGTGTATATGAACAATGAACATACTTTCCCCCCCGTTTTTTTTTTTGTAGCTGTTCTTGAAGCAAAGTTACTAGGTCAGAAAGGCAAGTGCATACATAGTTTTGGATATTCAAAAGTAATTGTGTTGCTTTGCCTTATAAAAGCACCTACACAAACAGCAGTTGCAAATTTGTAGAGGCACTTTTGTGGAGGGCAATAATGAAGCAAACCTACCTGGATAGTTTTGCTTTTATTCTTACAGCAAACTCTGTGAGTGCTAACTGGTTTGCCAGACTACAAGTAGTTGGATTATGCACCTCATAATGCAGAGTGCATTATAAGCCTGAAATTCAGCAGCACAGCAAGTAGCAAAGTAAACCAGATAACTTTATCCAGGTAGCTTTACCTGGATTTTCAGCAGCTCTTATCTTGGTAGAAGTGCCGCTGAATATACCTGGATAAAGTAATTCTATTTTAACTTATAGATCAGAAATTTCATTTTTTAGTTCCTTCAGTACCCTAGGATGCATACCATCCGGTCCAGGTGATTTGCTACTCTTTAGTTTGTCAATCTGGCCTACTATATCTTCCAGGTTCACAGTGATTTCGTTCAATTCGTCTGACTCATCACCGCTGAAAACCATCTCCGGAACTGGTATCTCCCCAACATCCTCATTAGGAAACACGGAAGCAAAGAATTCATTTAGTCTTTCTGCAATGGCATTATCTTCTCTAAGAGCCCCTTTAACTCCTCGGTCATCTAATGGTCCACCCGACTCCCTCACAGGTTTCTTGCTTTGGATATATTTTAAAAAGTTTTTATTATGAGTATTTGCCTCTATGGCCAACTTCAATTCAAATACTCTCTTCGCCTGACTTATCAATGTTTTACACTTAACCTGACAATGCTTATGTTTTATCCTATTTTCTTCAGATGGATCCTTCTTCCAATTTTTGAAGGATTTTTTTTGGCTAAAATAGCCTCTTTCACCTCACCTTTTAACCATGACGTTAATCGTTTTGCCTTCCTTCCACCTTTCTTAATGTGTGGAATACATATGGACTGCACCTCTAGGATTGTATTTTTAAACAACGTCCATGCCTGTTGAATACTTTTAATCTTTGCTGCTGCACCTTTCAGTTTTATTCTAACTATTTTCCTCATTTTATCAAAGTTTCCCTTTTGTTATTAGTTTAAATTTGATCATGTTTCTATGTTATGATCACTGTTGCCAAGTGGCCCCACCACTGTTACCTCTCTCACCAAATCCTGCGTTCCACTAAGAATTAAATCTAAAATAGCTCCCTCTCTTGTTGGTTCCTGAACCAATTGCTTCATGAAGCAGTCATTTATTACATCCAGGAACTTTATGTCTCTAGCAAGTCCTGATGTTACATTTACCCAGTCAATATTGGGGTAATTGAAATCTCCCATTATTATTGCACTGTCAAATTGGTTAGCTTCTCTGATTTCTCTAAGCATTTCATCATCTGTCTGACCTTTTTGTCCAAGTGGACGGTAGTATACTCCTATAATTATACTCTTACCTAACACACATGGGATTTCTACCCATATAGATTCTACTGAGCATTTAGTCTCTTGTATGATCTTTATCCTTTTGGACTCTATACCCTCCCGGACATAAAGTGCCCACCCCCACCAAGTTGATCCTCCCTATCATTGCGATATAATTTGTACCCTGATATAGCACTGTCCCATTGGTTATCCTCCTTCCACCAAGTCTCTGTGATGCCAATTATGTCAATCTCATCATTTGCTGCTATACACTCTAACTCTCCCATCTTATTTCTTAGACTTCTGGCATTGGCATACAGACATTTCAAAGTGTGTTTTTTATTTGTATTAACCTGCTTTTCAGTTCCTAGGGATAATTCGGAAATCATTAGCGTCGGTGATTTTTTACATATAAGCACATGGACTATGTTTGCTTTAATAGAACCTCTCTGTTGGGATGCCCTAACTTTCTTGTTTCATTAGTATCCTTCAAGGATACATTTCTCCGAACCATGCACCGCTGAGTGATTGTCGGCTTTTCCAGACGAATAATTTCTCACTCTATATCTTCCTTTTTCTTGCTTCATGAAGGAGTTTAAATTACTATTTTTCCTTCATACGCATCAAGAATGCATTGATTCTTGCCATATACAGTATCTACATAATATCTATATAACAAGCACTTCTCCTTCTTCATTGTCAAAATAATTGGACTTGCATCTATATTTCCTGCTTTTCTGATACCATTATTTTGGCTCTGTTATTGGAGTTTTGGGGACTCTATAAAGGCGATAAAAGCAGCAGATGAATTAGCTGAGGCCTTCAGCTTGTTTTCATGTGCATGCTTTATTTAACTTTTTGCTACAGAGGTCCATGAATCGCTGGGTTTCATGTTTTTCATTTTTACAGACATTCTCTTTGCAGTTTTGTTCAGATATATGTAAGATTTACATTCCATGTCCCAATTTTTGGTAATTATAATACAGAATAAGTTTGCAAAAACAAAAAGTAGGCATACCGAACAAAACTCTTAAAAGTGGACGAGGTACTGATAATTGCTGAATATGTCATTTTCTGTGGATGTAATTTTACGAACTCCCATTATCCATCAACAACCACAGGGTCATATAGAATAGACTCACATAGCTTCCCCAGTGATGTACTTGTTCATCCACTTATTCATTGCTAATGTATTTCTAGCGTACTATTTTCTCTGGGAACAAGTAATTTCCAGGGCTAGCTTTGTTTTTGAGCATGTTTATATACTGTTGTTTTCTCCATGGATGTCTCCTTTTGTCACAAAGCCTTGACCTGTAATTGTATTTACTCCTTTGCTACCTACATAATGACTATTTTCATACAAATGCAAAATGGGCCAATATGTCATACAGCTAAGAAAATATGAATACCGCCAAAATGTCAATTATCGATTTCTTTTCTGTACGTCCTGCATTACAGAGTCAGAAAAAAACACCAAAAAGACAAAATTTGACATACCTTACAAATGTTATTACTGATATTTTTCTTCAACATTGGTATAACCATGTAACCCCTCTTCTCAAGTGACTACATTGCACCTCATCTGCTTCCACATACATTTCACGCTTCTCTTACATTCTTAAAGATGCATGCACTCTGCAGCTCCTCATTACCTCTCTTCTCTTCTCTCTTCCTACACTCTACCTTGGGAACCCCATTTATTGGGTAAGTCACTCTTATCTGGGCCCTTCTCCTCCATTGCCAACTCCCAACTCTGTGCTTGCCACCTTGCTATGCCTTATGTCTGGAATAACTTTCTTGAGTTGGTGTGTCAGTCTGGCTAAATACAAATCCAATCTAAAAAACTCACTTTTCTGAAGCTGCTAAATCTTAACCATTTCTCTATAATAAACAAAGTTCTCGTTTGTCCTGTCAGGTGAATTTTCAAAGGAGTTATGCATGTAAATGTAACATAATATAGTAGCAATTTTCAAAAGTCATTTACGCCAATAAAGTGCACTTACACAGGTAAATCTTTTGGACAATTCAATGGCATATATTGTAGCAATTTTCAAAAGCCCATCTTACTTGAATAAAATGAATTTACATGCATAAAACCTGGTTTTCCGCATGTAAATGCTTTTGAAAATCAGGCTGAGAGGTGAGGGCGGCAGTTGGCAGGCTTAGCCTGCAGACCATCAAATGCAACAGACTTATGGTTTCCTGTATTAGAAAAACCTTATAAGAGTATGCAAAGTGATAAATATGATCTCATTCCCATCTCTAGTCTACACTATGCATCCTTTTGAATTAAATAAAGAGATTGATTGCTCAATGTTTTTGAAACAGCCTTTTGATATAATTTGCCCTGGTGATTTATGAATAAGTCCTCAGCATTTGTTCAGCATTTTGGGAGTATGCAGAATCTTGCCAGTTGTCATCATATATGTTGCTTGGCTAAATTGGCTCCTTTAATTATTGATTATTCAGTGATTGTTTGAGGAAAAAAACTAGAGGGTTTAATAGTTACACCTTTGGCAGCGTTCTTTAAACTGGTCTACCATGATTTTGAGACTGTCATTCCATATGTTAGGTATGCAGTTTTTTTTATTTCATTACTGAGAAGTGGTATTTCAGTAGTGGTTTCTAACATTTTATTTTATATTATTATGTTTGACAGAGCCATTGCATTAAAAATGCTCCTGATGAAGGCATTTTTTGTTGAAACAATGACTCTGTCGGGATTTTAGACTGAAGTATCTTGTTGTGAGTGAATGGTTTAGTGGACCCTTGGGCCGACCTATGAGAGACTGGGGAGAGGTGTACTATAGTCTCTGGTGAGTGACAGGTCGGGAGGCGGATACCTTGCAGGAGCTGGACGTGAGCTTCACTCTGGAAGCCGGTACTCCCCCCGGAGGAGCCCGTAGGAGCCCGGCCGCTGGGACGTAGGAGATCACGGAAGCTGGAGCTGGAGCAGGCAGGCAAGGATCAGGAGACAGGCAGGAACTGAAGCAGGCTAGGACTGAAGCAAGCAGGAACTGAAGCAGAACTGGCTACTGGAACCAGACAGGAACTGAAGCAGGACTGGCTGCTGAAACCAGACAGGAGCTGAAGCAGGACTGGCTACTGGAACCAGACAGGAGCTGAAGCAGGACTGGCTACTGGAACCAGACAGGAGCTGAAGCAGAACTGACTACTGGAACCAGACAGGAGCTGAAGCAGGACTGGCTACTGAAACCAGACAGGAGCTGAAGCAGGACTGGCTACTGGAACCAGACAGGAGCTGAAGCAGGACTGGCTAGGCTACTGGAACTAGACAGGAGCTGCAGCAGAACTGGCTACTGGAACCTGGAACCAAGCTGGAACTGAAGCAGAACAGGTTATAGCAAGCAAGCCAGACAGAAGCAAGACTTGAGCACGGAGTGAAACAAGTCTCAGGCAGGAACGGAGTTGCTAACGCAATAGCACACTCCGGGGCACAGAGCAACTGAGAACTGCAAGAAACCCCATTGCAAGGCAAAGTCCTGGGCTCCGCGGCGGCCTTATATAGGGTTCTGATGTCATCGATAGGGCGGAACTTCCAGTGGCGGGAAAAGGCCTTCATATGTGCGGATCACACGCGCACGCTCGCCTAGGGAGAAGGCGCCCAGGCAGGGCTTTTTGGCGGCGTCCCCCCCCCCCATGGGGGGGGGGGGATGCCGTATATAATGAAATAAGATAGTGGGTCGGATAAGCAGCCGGGGAGAAAGTATTTTAAGTAAAAACAAAAAAAACATTACAAAAAGTGGATATCTTCAGAAGAAATAATAAAGAATAATAGATGGGGGCACAGAAAGGGTAACTGCAAATCGGTTATCCTTATATGAAGCCCCCGTACAAAAACCACCAAGCAAGGTTTCCCTTGAAACAGCAAAAGTTGGAGAATTAATTGCATCAGTGGCATGGGATCTTCTTAGTGTTTGGGTAATTGCCAGGTTCTGTTGGAAACAGGATGCTGGGCTTGATGGACCCATGGTCTGACCCAGCATGACAATTTCTTATGTTCTTATGTAAAATTGTGCCTGTTAATTTCCTTTCCTAGAGTTCTGCTAGATTAGTCCAGATGCCTGCCCAGGAACATAGGGCCTAATAAAGGATGATTCGCTGCTGAAAGGGTATTCATCTTTCTTTCTTTTTCCTGCCTTTTCTTTTCCCTCACCCACCATGAGATGGGGTTGGGGCCTTGATCTGTCCCAGTGGGTTCAAACTCAAAAGGTTTTCTTAGCATTTACCTATACAGAAGGGTATTGGGGTAACTCCCCGTTGATCATAATTCAAATGGGGTTACATTCCTTATGTGATGGTGGCTGACTTATTGCTCTGTCCAAGGCTTCTGGCAACTGCCTAAGCCCACACCCCCTACGTAGCCAGCAGTTATAAGGGAAAAAAGAAGTTGCGGTCTCTCCAGCAGTTGTGGAACAAGATATCCCATTGGTCCAGACTGGTCTAGCAGGACTCAAGAAAAGGAAATTAACAGGTAAAATTTTACAATTTCAGTGTCCCATAAATCATTTTCTTTTTAAATCTGTCTTAGTTGTATGGCTCTAGAATTCCTTTTATCACAGCCTCAACACTTTGCCACTTTATGCACATTGAGCAGCTAAGTTGCTAACAAGGTTTTGTTGCTGAGGTGGGTGGCAGAGCCTTTCCAAAACATGCTTTTCTCTTGCATGAACCTTTCTTCTCTGCGCTATGTACTGAAAACAGAAATAGGCAAGTTATATGTTATGTTCAATTTGTCCTATCCTTTTGGTTCTTCAGATCACATAGATCGAAAGTTATGCTCTGTGCACATTACAACACTTCCCTAGATCATGCCATTGATATAATCAGATTGTTTACAACCTGTGAGACCTTAGTAGAGGCTGACATTAATTCTGCCAGTTCACTGTAGTTCCTTTCATTTGCTTGGTTTTGCATTTGATGGCTCTTCCTATTTTGACAAATATATTCCTATGGGTTGTTCCATATTCTATGGATATTCTTTTTGTTGGTGAGGATGCCAGGGTACTCTGTGAATTTTTAACTGTTTTGAGCAGTTGCAGTGCACTTCAAAATTCTGCTAGGAGATGTAAAGAGCCGTTGGTTAGCCTGGTGTTTTTAACCATCAAATTAAATGGGTGGGCTAGGGTTTCTAGGCTTCCACAGGAGAAGTAAAGTTAGGATGAGGGAGCACTTAAGAGTCATGGATTGCAACAGGTTCAATTACTTATGGTCCTCCATAGTTTTGCTTACAGGGTTATATCGGTGGGCAGGATGTTCCCATGACACTTAGCATTGGCCACTGTCATAGTGTCTAAGAGCCATCATTTTATTAGGGTGACAGATCAGTTGGGGCTGGCTTGACCATTTGGGAAACTTGTTTCTTCACTCCTTCAGTTTGACCCAATTTCCCTTTTTACATCTTGAAAGGAAGGGGGTGTTAGTGATAATTCCAAGAGTAGAGGTTTTGGCATGTATTTCCAAGGGGCCTGGTATGTCAGGGCCAGGCCTTAGTTGGGGTGCCAGAGTAGTATGGCTAGAGATGTGACTCTTTTAGCAAAAGTGTTGTGTTCAGGATAGAAAATTTGGCAGTGGTGGAAGCTGTTAATTCTATGCATGCATGAACACAAGGGGTTATCACTTTGCTTAGGGAAACCATGTTGTGCTGCTTGTTTGATAACATTACATTTTTCATTTTGTACATCCCTATTCTAAGTGATCTGCTTTCCAGTCCCTTTCCCTGGTTGCCAACAGCTCAGGAGCATTCTTCCTTACAGTAGTTCAGTGATGTCTGGTGAATCACCCTGAACTCTATGGGGGTCAATATTCAAAGGCATTTAGGAAGATAATTCAGAAGTTATCCAGGGGGGGGGGGGGAGGGAGAGAGAGAGAGAGAGAGAGAGAGAGAGAGAGAGAGAGAGAGAGAGACAGACAGACAGACTTACTTACTTACTATAGTGCCTATGCCCTAGACAGGTATTTTAACCCCTATGGGAGGGCCACCTACTAACTCGGGGTGGGGATTAGGTATGAGCGTCGGGGGTTGGGGGCCACTTTCGCATTCCACATGAGACCTACGGAAAGAACAGTGGTCTCTAGTGAAGATTTGCTGGCCGTCGGAGTGAGGAAACTCACTCCAAGAGGAGATTTGGGCTACGTTCTCTCCACCTAGCTTGATGGACACTCTACCTGGGCAACAACAAGCTAGGTGGAGAGAATGTAGCCCAAATCTCCTCTTGGAGTGAGTTTCCTCACTCCGACAGCCAGCAAATCTTCACTAGAGACCACTGTTCTTTCCGTAGGTCTCATGTGGAATGCGAAAGTGGCCCCCAACCCCCGACGCTCATACCTAATCCCCACCCCGAGTTAGTAGGTGGCCCTCCCATAGGGGTTAAAATACCTGTCTAGGGCATAGGCACTATAGTAAGTCTCTCTCTCTCTCTCTCTCTCTCTCTCTCTCTCTCTCTCTCTCTCTCTCTCTCTCTCTCTCTCTCTCTCTCTCTCTCTCTCTCTCTCTCTCTCTCTCTCTCAAACGGGCTGTCCAGAACCGCAATAGCAGCCACGCTTTCACTGCACACGATAAACTGGTTCCTGCTTTGCATAAACTCTGCCCCCTGAATACCAAATTACTGATTTGCAAATTTATCGCAGGCGGTAACCTGCTTGGAAAATGAGGCCCTAAATGCTGGTTTTTGATTATTTCTGCCACTTATCCAACTAAAGTTTAACCAGATAATTAGTTATCTATGCAGAGTTAAATTAGCCAAATATTCATGCCATAGAGTAGTCCTAAAGTTAACCAAATAAACTTCTCTGCTAACTTCAAGATAGTTGTGTATATTCAATAGTATGTCTGTGCTGCTGAATAATCAGATAACTTGCAAGCTGGCCAGTGGCTGAATATTATCCTCTATGTCTCAAGCTACCTAAGGACAATAGCTAACTTTCAGGCTTTCTGCATTCAGCTAGGTCACAAGTGGCAGTGGTTAATCCATGCTTGGTTCATCATCATATTTTCTCCATTGTATTGGGGGTGAAAGAAAGTTTGGTGATTAAAAAAAAAGTGAAGCAAGGGTGGGCCAGTTTCCTATGTGAGAGAGTTGATAGCTGCCATCCTCTGCTACCTATTAAACTTTTTGACAGTGTTATGCTTTAATGCAAACAGAGGCAGGGAATTCTTTGTTTCTTTTTAATCAGTCTATTCATGCCCAGCAAAATCACTGTCCAGCAGACTTGAGTCCTCCCTTTTCTGTTGTAGCAACAAAACCCTATAGAAGTGTCTCAGAGGGAAAGGGACCTTCACAGATTGTCCTTTCCTTTTTGAAGGATCCTCACATCTAGAAGGAGCTTTACCCAGCAGAGGATGATAATATAGAGAATGAAGAACAATTACAGCTATAGACTAATCTGTTTGTGTCATAGTTCTCTTGGATTGAACTGGAGGCACTTACTGCTTCATTTACAACACAAGAAATTGCCATGGTTATTAAGCAGTTGCCAAATGTAAAGTCTCCAGGATCAGATGATTTGGATGCAATTTGTAAATTTTTATAAAATACTAAGGGCCAGATTTTAAATCACCTATGTGCGTAAAAGGGCCTTACGCGCACCGGGCCAATTTTCAAAGGCCTGGCCACGTGTGTAAACCCCTGGGATGCTTGTAAGTCCCAGGGTTAGTGAAACAGGTGGTCCGGGGGTGGGGCGGGGCTAGAGGCACCCGGCACAGCGGCCATTTGTCGCTGTGCTGGGGGATCATGTGCCGGCAGAGTGCTGGCGCGCGCAACTTGCTCCTGCTCAGAAGCAGGTGCAAAAGGCGAGTTAATGATTTTTTTGGAGGGGTTAGGATAGGGATAGGGTGAGGGCAGTATAGGAGAAGGGGAAGGAAGGTCAGGCTAGGGGGATGAGAAGTTCCCTCCCAGTCCGCCCCTTAATTGGAGTGGACTGGGAGGGAACTGGGGAAGGCCCTGATGTGTCACTGCGCATAAATACAAAAATGTTTCCCCCTTGTGTGCGATGACCTGGCATTTTATAACATGCTCGCGCCAGTGTGCGCATGTTATAAAATCACGTGTCCATGTGTGTGCGCCAGGTAGCGCGCACACATGGACGCACACGCGCAATGTTTTAAAATCTACCCTTAAATGAACAGATACCAGAGACTCCTCTCTCAATGAGGAGATGGCAAAAGTAGGGCGCAGGCAAAAAAATATGAAAAATGTTATTAATGACCTATATAAACCAGGCAGAAATCCAATAAATCTGGGATCTTACAGATCCATATCTTTATTATATCATGATATCAAAATATTTGCCAAAATTTGCCAAATAGATACAAATATATACTGACAAATCTTATTTCAACTAGGCAATTGGGTTTGTCCATAACAGAAGGTATGGTATTAATGTATAAAGTACGACCTGTACTAGAAAGATGCAAAGACAGTAATGTACCAGTCCCAGATCCTCTACTTAATGAATTTGATGTGGTGATAGCCTTTGATAGGGTTTCCTGATCCTTTCCAAAGATGTTCTTTTAAAAAGTATTTTTTCAGGATCAATAACAAATTTTTGTATTCAAATCCAACTGCCCAGATTAGCACAAATGGGTGTCTCTCAGAACCATACCTCCTAGAAAGGATATCAGACACTCTTATTATTCCTTACTTTAGAACCCCTAGTTAGGAAACTGAATGCAGAAAATAGAATTATACGCATTATCTTGGAAAGTAGGTCTCTAGATAGTATTTTAGACAGGCTGCTGATGTTAACCTTTAAAATGGTAAGAGCACTTTTTAAACTAGAACAAGGGAGCAAGCCGACAGTTGCTCAGCAGTGCATGAATTGGAAGGAAGTATCTTTGAAAGATAATAACAAAACAGAAGAGTTAGGGCACCCCAACAGAGAGGTTCCATAAAAGTAAAAGTAGTCCATGTGCCTATAAGTAAAGAATCACCTGAGTTAAATGACCCCTCCCCCCCACGCCTCACCTTCCACCCCCCGCACCACCTCCCCCTGTAATTAATATAATATTATCTAATTCTTCTCTAATATGGTTTATCATATAATTCTAATATGGTTTATCATATAATTCTTCTCTAATATGGTTTATCATATATAATCGCGTTTTAACTGTGATGCATGTTGGCACCACAGTAAAGTTAACCTACCTTTTAACTATTTATCTTTCCTCCACCTATCATTGTAATTTCCTTTCTCAGTTACATGTAAACCGACATGATGTTTTTTACGAATGCCGGTATATAAAAGTTATAAAATAAATAAATAAATAAAGTAAAGAATCACCTGAGTTAAATGATTCCAAATTATCCCAGTGAACTGAAAAACATGTAGTTAATATAAACAAAAAACATACTTTGAAATGTCTGTATGCCAAAGCCAGAAGTCTAAGAAGTAAGATGGGAGAGTTAGAGTATATGGCACTGAATGAAGAGGTAGACATAATTGGCATCTCAGAAACCTGGTGGAAAAAGGATAATCTATGGGACAGTGCTATACCAGGGTACACATTATTCTGCAATGATAGGGTGGATCAACTCAAGGGCAGGGTAGAGCTGAATGTTTCAGATGGCATAGATTCCAACAGAATAAACATCCTTCAAGAGACTAAGTGGTAGATTTTATAAAGTTGTGCGTACGCGTCCATGTGCGCGGGCTAACCGGCACGTGTACATGGACGCCTGATTTTATAACATACACATGCAGGTGCGCACATGTTATAAAATTGGGGGTCGGCGCACGCAAGGGGGTGCACAATTGTGCAACTTGCACGCGCCGACACCCACGCCCTTTCCCCATTCCCTCCCAGGCCACTCCAATTTCGGAACTTCCCAACCCTCTAACCTAACATCCCTTCCCCTAACCCTCCCACCCCCTAGCCCTCACCTAGATCCCTCCCTGACCTTTATCTTACCTGTTGCGCCTGCTGGCAGCCTTCTGGCACACGATCCCCCTGCACAGCGGCAAAAACTATATATATATATTTAATTTTTGTGTTAAATTCCTATGGAAAAAGAAAAGAGCAAGGCTATCAATTCAGAAATTAATTATATTGAAAGAAGGTGGCATGAGCACTCCAAACTTTAAAATTTATAATATAGTCTATCTTTTAAGGTCTTTGAGAGACTGGTTCTTGGATACTGGGAACTATGGGCCTCATTTTCTAAAGTATCACAGGCCTGCGATACTTTAGAAAACTGCGGTAATGAGGGGCAGGGGGCCAAAACAGGGAGGTAGTCCTGCGCTAGCCAGCAGCGATCGCACGTCCGCGGTGCGATGGCTGCCGGCATCGCACCCAATAACTACACCATAGAAGGTGTAGTTATTGGGTGCGAAATAGGCAGCGAAAAGGCCCTTACCTTTTCGCTGTCCACTCTGTCCTCACAGAGTCGACCCTGGTGACGCCCTGACTCCTCCTCTTCCGGGGCCGACTCCACCCCGATGTAGGTAGTGCAGGCGTGCGCTACCTTTGCTAGCTATCGCAGGCTTGCGCTGTTAGCGCAAGCCTGCGATAGCCTTGGAAAATAAGGCCCTATGTGAATATAAAATGGAAAAAATTAATAGCTATCCCATTGAATTTATAATAAATTCTTCACACAGAAAAGGATTAACTACCTAATATTTTTGCAAATTCTTTGATAGTTGAGTCTACTAGGGAGTCTGGAGGTGCATTAGGAGTTTGATGACTCGCTCACATAAAGTCTTGCTCTTTTTGTCGTTAACAGGAAACGTGTTATTTCCCTTGCTTCAAAATACCCAGTTTGTAAAAGGCTTGACACAGCTGGAGTTATTAATAACTCTCTATATATGTAATCAGTTGAGTATTGTAAAAATATAGTTGGGTTTCAAAATAAGGATTTCTTCATTTCCAAATTAGAAATTAGATTCTAGCAAAGCTTGTTCAATTTGGAGTAAATACGCATCATTCGAATTTTTTAAAATTTGTTAAAATCTACAAAGCAATAGAGGGTCATCTTACCTTTCTAAATTCCTGAATAATTTGAAGGCGTACTCAAAACGTGTCGCATTGGTTAATATATGGCAGAGTGAATTAAATGTGGAATTGAATGAGGAGGAACTTTCCAAATGCAATTTAGGGCTTTACAAATTTACAAAGAATGTCACCTTATTTATTTGACAAGATGTATTCCTGCTGTGTCCATATCCAATGTTCATTTATTTTATTTATATATTTATTTAGTGTTTCATATACTGATAATCGTTTGGAACATCTAATCGGTTTACAGTGAACAGCAATTCAGCAACAGGCTTTACATATAACTTTGCAAACAATAATTCAAATACAGGGGAAAAAAATAAAACTAGGTAGTTCATGTAACTAATAGGTGTGAGCGGAATAATTACTATGTAGAACTCATAATATGTAGAAACTCATAATATGTAGAAATCATAATAATAAAACATACATAATCAGACATAGCGGGATACAATAAAACATACATAATCTAAAGGGCTCTTATGAGAGTTACAAGAGAAAATTATATATAGAATAATGTTCTCACCCTTATGAGCATTCAGATCAGGTATAGCAACAACAGGGAATTGTTTTAAATGTAAAAAAAAACAATGCCCAAGTTGAAACAGACTCTATGGATCCTCGATTCGTTTCATCATTCATCCATGGACCCACATATATGATAATTATGGAAGACAAGTGTAACCCAAGGTTATTTACAGCAATGGTATATTCGATCCCATACTGTAATCAATAATTTGTACAGTGCATGTGAGCATGGGGGTGCCAGTTCTTAGAACCAACACTCCCTATTTCTTCTTTTAGGGCCTGCAGAATTTCTGGGCGGACCCTTGGTGCTTTCACTCCCACTATCAATGATATAATTCACATAAATGTGTGCTTCCATAAACCACATATAACACTTCAACTGAGTCTAAAATATCTTGTTTATTTTCTATTACAAAACACAATACTGCCATATGCTGACAGCATGGGTACCTGATAACATTCAATCAATTAACAAATTCAGTACAGCCAATGAAATGATTAGACAGCACTTAATTCTAGTTCTTAAACTCTACAGCAGTGGTTCCCAACCTGTGATCCATGGACCCCTAGAGGTCTGCCAGACCGTAACAGAGAGTCTATGGGAAGTGAACTGTGAGAAGAGAAAGTCTGGTCTGTGCCATGAAAGAAGTCTGATAAGCTGCCATGGACCCCCAGCCCGCATTGGCCACGAAAGAAGAGGTCCGACAAGTCATAAGAGGTCTCATTCCATTGGTAACCAGCAAAAAAAAAAGAGGCCCAACAGGCCTCCAGTATATCTCATCCCACTGAGAAAGAAGAGGCCTGATAGACTACCAGAGCACCTCATCCTGCCGCCGCATGAGAGTGAAAAAGCCTGACAGGCCACGGCACACCTCATCCCACCAGCAGCCAAGAAAGACGTGATACAACAGGCACCAGCGCACCTTATCCCAGCGGCCAAGAAAGAAGAGGCCTGAAAAGCACCATCACACCCCGTCCCATCGGTGGCCAAGAAAGAAGAGGCCCAACAGGCATCCATGCACCCCATCCCAGCAGTCAAGAAATAAGAGGCCTGACAGGCTCCCAGTGCTCCCCATCCCACCAGCAGCTGACAAAGAAGAGGCCCAACAGACATCGGCATACCCCATCCAAGTGGCCGAGAAGGAAGAAGCATGACAGGCTGCCGGAGCACCCAATCCTGGTGGCATCCAGAGTGAGAAGGAAGCTGTCTGCCCCCCCTTCCCCACAGACTCCAGGAAAATAGAGCATGTATATATATATATATATACCTCTATTCCTTCTCACAATATTAACAACTGAAATGTTGAAAAGAGATTTTGATAATAAGTAGCTATTATGACCTCATATAGGCATTAATAAAGGAGCCTTCATTTGAATGAGTGTGCTGCATAGCAAGTAGTATATCTCGCACTACCACTCAATATATAATCATAGGTCATTGAACGCCATTTTTTTGTTTTTTCTGTGTGCTTTTTCACCTTGAATTAAAACATAAGTTCTTCCATGTGTATATTCATCTTAATAGAAGCGTGAATTCTTCCTTACTTCTTGTTTTATATAATAAATGTTACTTAGCTTTTTCAAGCGATAACAATTGAAGAAACTGTACGACTCGGTGCCATGAGGATTGTCATGCCCGACACGGTCCGTGTTTCGGTCTTCACCTTCTTCATAGGGCTGTTCTACAAAACATATCTATAAATTAGTGAGCTTCAAAAAACTTAATACAAAAATTTTACCTTATTCACAACGGTACTAACGATATTTGTTGCTCAATGATATTCTCCATGCTCTGATGATCAGTCTCTTCAAACCGGAAGTGGTATAACTAGACGCCATTTTTAAAGGGAACATAACCAATAGGTGAACAATACGTCAGGAAATCACAGCCGCGTGTGTCAGCTGTGAATGTTGATGTTAAATTAAAGAATACCAATCAATCTCAGCGTTTAGACCCTCAGGAACAACACATGCTAATTTATAGATCCATCGTTGTTCGTGCAGATTCAATAATGATTGTGAGTCACCCCCCCCTACTCGTCAACAAAATTTTCTCAATGATCCTCCACTTTAGATCTGCAAAGGTATGATTATGTTTGACACAATGTGCAACGATAGGGGCCTGTAGTTTTTTTGTGGCTACACAACTACGATGTTCAATCTCGTACGTATAGCTCTCTTTGTTCTGCCCACGTAATATTTATTGCAAGGGCAAACTATTAGATAGACTACGTGTGTTGAAGTACAATCAGTGTTTGTTTTTGCATAATAGACATTACCCTTATTATCTGTCCAAGTTGGTCCGCTGATGGTTTGTGCGCATAGGGAGCAATTCGTGCAAGGAGTGTGTTCGCCAGAATGGGAATCAAAACAGGCAGTGTCTGAACGTAAGAAAGAGTGCGTCAGTAAATCTTTCAAATTTTTTCCCCGACTGTATGTAATCGTAGGCAGTTCTTTGAAAACTGAATGAAATTGTAAAATATGCCAATATTTTCGAATAATGGCCGCAACCAGAGTGGCCTTTGTTGAATATTTCAATGTACATACAAGATACGGCTCATGAGTGACGTCATCTCTTTCCAAAAGTAACCAGATACGTTGAGCATTGTAACCTCTTTTTAACGCTGCTCTAATTGTCTTAGATGGATAACCCCTGTTCAACAATCGTGTTGCTAATGCTTGTGCCTGTATATTATATTCCTCTATATTACAACATATCCGTCGTAACCTCAAAAACTGACCAATTGGTAAATTATTTTTTAATCGATATGGGTGAAAACTAGAAAAATGAAGTAGAACATTTTTATCTGTAGATTTTTTAAACAAAGTTGTAACAAATTGATTATCCGTTTTTTGTATAGAAATATCCAAAAAATGAATTTTAGATCTACTGTACTGCATCATAAAGTGGAGGTTTGGATCCAAATTGTTTATCCATGTCAAAAAATGTTCGAGTTCTAATTCTTCACCATGCCACAAGAAAAAGATATCATCTATATATCGACACCAGTTGGTGATGTTAGTAAACATGGCCGTGTGATATAATAGTGTCTCCTCAAAATTTTCCATATATAGGTTGGCCAAATTAGCATGTGTTGTTCCTGAGGGTCTAAACGCTGAGATTGATTGGTATTCTTTAATTTAACATCAACATTCACAGCTGACACACGCGGCTGTGATTTCCTGACGTATTGTTCACCTATTGGTTATGTTCCCTTTAAAAATGGCGTCTAGTTATACCACTTCCGGTTTGAAGAGACTGATCATCAGAGCATGGAGAATATCATTGAGCAACAAATATCGTTAGTACCGTTGTGAATAAGGTAAAATTTTTGTATTAAGTTTTTTGAAGCTCACTAATTTATAGATATGTTTTGTAGAACAGCCCTATGAAGAAGGTGAAGACCGAAACACGGACCGTGTCGGGCATGACAATCCTCATGGCACCGAGTCGTACAGTTTCTTCAATTGTTATCGCTTGAAAAAGCTAAGTAACATTTATTATATAAAACAAGAAGTAAGGAAGAATTCACGCTTCTATTAAGATGAATATACACATGGAAGAACTTATGTTTTAATTCAAGGTGAAAAAGCACACAGAAAAAACAAAAAAATGGCGTTCAATGACCTATGATTATATATTGAGTGGTAGTGCGAGATATACTACTTGCTATGCAGCACACTCATTCAAATGAAGGCTCCTTTATTAATGCCTATATGAGGTCATAATAGCTACTTATTATCAAAATCTCTTTTCAACATTTCAGTTGTTAATATTGTGAGAAGGAATAGAGGTGATTTTTGGTCTCCTTTTTTTGACAAGTTGGTCACTGACTGATCCCTCAAAAGGAAAGCTAGAGAATTTTTGTCATCTATATATATATATATACACATGTATGTGTGTGTGTGTGTTTGAGAGCATGTGTACATGTGAAAGCATGTGTGTATGTGAGAGAGCATGTGTGTGTGAGAGAGCACGTGTGCATGAGAAAAAAAGATGCCCAACAGGCCGCTGGCACACCCCAACCTGCTGGCTAAGAAAGAATAGACCCGACAGACCACTGGAACACCCCTTCCCGCAGTAGCATGAGTGAGGAGGAGATTGTGTGAACCCTTCCTCCCCCTGTAGACTCCAGGAAGAGAGTGAGAGCATGTGGGTATTTGTGTATGTGTGAGAGCATGTGTGTTTGTGTGTGTGTGAGAGAGACACTGTGAGTGTGAGAAAGTGAGCTTATGTATGTGTGTGAGAATATGTGTATGAGAAAGAGCATGTGTGTGTGTGAGAGCATGTAAGTATGTATGAGAGAGAGGGAGCGTGTGGGAGTGAAAGCCTGTATGTGTGTGTGTGTGAGAGCCTTTAGGAGTGAAAGCCTGTGTGTGAGACAGCAAGAGAGGTGTATGAGAGCATGTGCATGAGAGAGGGAGAGTGTTTGTAAGAGTATGTATGTGTGAAAGAATGAACAAGTATGTGTTATAGAATGTGTGTATATGACAGAGAGAGAAGAAATTTTGTGTGCCCTGCCCCACCCCACTAAACGAAGACATCTCAGGGTGACTGGAAATCAAAAGTTCCCAAATATGGAGAAAGCAGAGGATTTTTTTAAATTACTATTAGTTTTAATTATTCTTGTTTGTACCTGCTGTTTTGAATTATTCTGTTGGCATTTGATAAAGTTTTAAAACATCATGCAAATTTTAAAATATTGGATGTTATTCTATTTATCAGCTGTTTAGAAATATTTATTCTTTTTATTAGTATGTTTTTACTAATATGATTGATGTTTTATATTTCTTGATGGTATTTGATGTTTTCTGAGGAATGGTAATGTTTCTATTTTTCCACTGTTGCATTGTATGCAGTCTTGCTTTCTTGGGATTTCCAGTTCAGTTCTTGTCTGCATGTTTGTATTTCTACTTTATGGTTTTTTATTCTATGTTTGATGAGGGTCTGTCTGTGTTTTGTATGTGTGACTTAGGTGAGGTATCCTGCTAGCATGTAGTTTCTATAAAGGGATAGTGTTCTGTTTTCTTAATGGGAGGTGTATTAGTGTTTTAGGGCCTGTTGTAATATTTGCAGTGTTTTTTTCAATAGATAGGGTTGTTACTGTCTCAGACATCCCTCCTTCTCCATTTCTCACCAGTCTCTCACCCTCTCTGCTCCGCCATCCATCCCAAACAGTCTCCCTGTCTCCCTCCATTTGTCCGGCCCTGCCAGTCACTCTTTCTTTCTCTACCAATCTGTCTCTCTCCTTCTACAGTCCAGCCCTGCCAGTCGCTCTTCTCTCTCTCTCCAATAGTCCATCCCACCATTTTTTCTCCCTCCATCAGTTCATCCCCACCAGTCTCTTTCTCTCACTACCAGTTCATCCCTACCAATCACGCTCTCCTTCCACCAGTTCATCCCCACCAATCTCTCTTTCCTTCCACAAGGCCATCCTCACCTCTCTCTCTCACTCTCTCTCTCCCCCTCTTGCTCCATGATTCCATTCACCTCAGTTGCTCCAGATCCAGACAGATCCAACTATGTGGCTGCCTGTAATTACACTGTGTAAGTGAATGAAGATGGGTACATTCTTGCACATTTACTGCTGTGCTTTGCAATTATAGGTATTGAGTTTATTCAGAAAGCATTTAATATGTTTTATTTATTATGAATGAGTCTGATGTGCATATAATTAAATATTTATTACATTAATAACTTTTCTAAAGAGAAGCAAGTGAGGGTCTGTGGAAATTTTGAAGGTTGAAAAAGGGTCCATGCTCCCAAAAAGGTTGGGAACCTCTACTCTACAGAATTCAGACATTTGGTTCTCATCTGTTGAGATCTACCATTAAATGGAGTATTATCCAGCCATGTGTGTTTATTTATTTACTTACTTACTTTTCCCTCATGCCTTTTCATTGGTAGCTCAAAGCGAGTTACATTCAGGTACTCATTGCATGTTATTCGTGCAGTTGTTCTAAGGTGAAGTTCCCAGATGGAAGGTAGAAAAATTAATTCTGACTTATCCACCTAACTGCCCTGGAGATTTTTCATGCTCTAAAGGGAGTAAAGTCAATTAACTCTGCATGGTATTAGAGAGAGTTCAGGCCACAAATACTCCTACTTTCATTCTGTAGAGAGAGGAGCTCCCGTTCTGGAGTATGCTCGGTTTGCAAGACCTGTACCAAAAATTGATTTCAGCAGGGGTTGATAGAATATACTATTGCTTTGCTATAAGGAACTATGAGTTACATGAGAAACCTGAACTGTAAGGGATTGCTGATGATGCTGAGCATTCAGTACAGCCTTAGTTTACTTTCTCACAATGTATTTGACACTGGCATCCAATTGATTTTAAAAGTATTCCATGATAGATAAGGACAATTCAATTTGCAGTTTATAAACTTATAAACAGGTTTTAAAATAATGTCTTATTCACGAAATGTTGGGACCAAGCCAGAATGCCCCTTTTTTATATGAACAAATTTATTCATGCACCATTACTTGTGGGCGTATGTTTGAAGTTTATAAAATAGCAGTTGCGCAAATATAAACTATTTGTGCACATATATGCTTATTTTTACATGCGCAACTCTTCTAAAATTCATCTTTAAGTCTGTTTGTTATCTTTATTAGCCTGATCAGACATTTACACTTAAGGCAGGCAGGGACTCTGTCATCCTGTCATCTGCCGTATACCTCCTTTGCCCCACTCTCTTACACACCAAATTTTGAGGACCATCTCTGAATAAAGCCTGGCTTTGGATGTATTGTGGGACTCATGAGGATCTTTGTTGAAATGGTGCCTTTAAAGGCCAACTTTTGTGTTTGTTTTCCCATTCTTCAGTAAGCACTGCATGTCATCATGACCTATGGATAACTCAGTAAATGCTTAACTGCTGATTATTTTAGGGAATTCATTTTCTAAGAAATAGTGATTTGTTAGTTGGAGAATCATTAATTTGTTTTTTACATTCTTTTCTCTGAAATGGCTAGAATAAGTATTTATATTTGTTTTTCTCATGGTTGAAATTGATCCCAAATATAACTATTTTTTATACACAAAACTGCAAACATTCTGGTATAAATTTTGTAATTTATGGTGCAATACAGAATGCTCAGCATAATTGATATGTTCTAAAGAAAGCATACTATTGATACGGTGCTTATAAACTAGCAAGAAAGTAGTTTACAGAAAATTTTGAAGATCATGAAGCTAATATGAGCCTATTTAAGAATGGGGTTATCGTATAGCGCAGTCTTTCCCAACCCATTCATGGTATAGTTTTCAGGATACCAATAATGACAATACATAAGATATATTTGCATAAATTAGAGATCCAGAGGTTGATATTTAGTGTCACTTAGGAGGCCATTTTCCAAAGCGATCGCATGCGAAAAGTCCCTTTTCGCGTGCGATAGCTGAGTCGGGGCGGAAGGGAGGGAGTCGGGGCGGACTCTGCGACGACTTCGCTGATGGCGAAAAGGTAGGGACCCTTTTCGCCGCCAGTTTCGCACCAAATAACTACACCTTTTATGGTGTAGTTATTCGGTTCAAAAACCGGCAGCCAGCGCACCGTAGTGGTGCGATGGCTGCCAGCTTTCGCAGGCCCGCCTCCCGGTACCACGAGATTCACTATTCTCGCACCAGGCCTTAGCCGGATAAATATGGACTTATCCAGATAAGAATTGCTGTTTTAAGATTTGCCTGTTTAGCGCCCGCCAATTAGCTATTTATCTGGCTAAATAGTTAGCTAGCTAACCGGGTCATTCATCAAACCGCAATGTGCTGGTATCACGGCGGTACAATGCAAATAAGGGGAAGGGGAGGAATGTGGGCGGGTTTTGGGCAGAGTTATATCCCAGCAGCCCTGCGGCCGATAATGTTTTCAACATTATCGCTGACAGCACCGTGGAAAATAACTACACCTTTTCCCGTGGTGCTATGGGTATGAAACTGTGCAGCCCAGCCACAGCTGCAGTGGGGAAAAATGCATCGCCATGATGCAGCCGGCTGCACAGTTTTTCCCTGCCCCTTTTTTGGCCTGCCTCATCATATAGCAGAATGATGATTCTAGGCCTAAGTAGGGGGCAGGATGGGGCATAAGCTGGATAAGTTAGCCCTGCTATTGTAATTAGCTATATAAACATATCCAGCTAACTATGAGATTGCTGGGAAGATTCAGAATCAGTTGGGGATGGGACAAGAAGCAGCAGGAACAATTATGTTTCAGCAATTTTTCAACCAGAATTGCCCAGTTGGCAGCTGCATAGATTGATTTAGTCATTTTTTTAAAGTTGAAAGTGAAACTAAGAGCACTTTGCGCAGCCAGTGACCAGTTTTCTTTTTCCATTCATTCATCCTTTGTATCTCAAAGAGAGAAGGCAGAGATTTTAGAGCTCCTTGCTTCAAAGTTCTAGAGTTAAGAATAGATTAGAAAAATAACTTTCAGTTTAGAAAATAAAGCAAGATATGTTCTTAGTCACTATCAATGTGTCATAAGAAAATAGGAACATAAGTAATGGTTCATCAAGCCCAGCAACCTGTTTCCAACAATGGCCTAGCCAGGTCACAAATACCTGGCAGGATTCCTAAATTCAATAGATTCTATGCTGTTTATCCCAGGAAAAAGCAGTAGATTTTCCCAAATCCACCATAATAATGATTTATGGACTTTTCTTCCAGGAACTTGTCCAAATCTTTGTTAAATTCAGCTACACTAAGAGCTTTTACCACATCATCTGGCAATGAATTCCAGAGTTTAATTGTGTAAAAAAGTAATTTTTCCTCTGTCTTAAATGTATCCCCTAGTAACTTTTTTGCATTTCCCCTAATCTTTGTAATTTTTGAAAGCAAAGACAACCAATTCACATTCACCTCTTTTAATCCAATCATTATTTTATAAACCTCTATCAAATCTCTCTTCAATTGTCTCTTCTCCAAGCCGAAGAATCCTAACCTCTTTAGCCTTTCCTCATATGGGCATTTATCCCCTGAATCGTTTTTTGTTGCCTTTCTCTGTACCTTTTCTAATTCTGCTATATCTTTTTTGAGATGTGGTAACTAGAACCGCACACATTCAAGGTGCATTTGCACCATAGAGTGATACAGGAGCATTATGATATTCACTGTTTTATTCTCCATTCCCTTCCTAATAATTCCTAGCATTCTATTTGGTTTCTTGGCTGCTGCCTTACACTGAGCAGAGGATTTCAACGTATTATCCATGATGATGCCTAGATCCTTTTCCTGGGTGATGATTCCCAATGTGGAACTGTGCATTGTGTAGCTATAATTTGGGTTCCTCTTCCCTATGTGCATCACTTTGCTATTTAGATGCCCAGTTTCGCAGCCCTCTTGCAATTTCTCACAGTTCTCTTCTGATTTAACAACTTTGAATAATTTTGTATCATCAGCAAATGTGCCCATCTCACTCGTTATTCCCATCTCTAGGTCATTTATAAATATGTTAAACATAATAGCAACACTCCCAGGACAGATCCCTGAGGCGCTCCACTATTCACATTTCTGCAATGAGAAAATTTACCATTTAGCCCTACTCTGTTTTCTGTCTTTTAGCCAGGTCTCAGTCCATAATAGAACATTGTCTTCTAAACCCATGACTTTTTAATTTTCTCAAGAGTTTTTTGTGAGGTACTTTGTCAAATGCTTTCTGAAGTCCAGATACTCTATATCAACTGGCTCACCTTTATCCACATGTTTATTCACGCCTTCAAAAAAGGTAATAGATTAGTAAGGCAAGACTTGCCTTGGCTAAACCCATGGGATAGAATGGCTTGTACGATTAAACTATGCTTATCTATATGTTCAGCAATTTTGTTCTTTATAATAGTTTCTATCATTTATAAATGATCTGGAAAGGAATACGAGTGAGGTAATCAAATTTGCAGATGATACAAAATTATTCAGAGTAACTAAATCACAAACGCATTGTGATAAACTGCAGGAGGACCTTGTGAGACTGGAAAATTGGGCATCCAAAAGGCAGATGAAATTTAATGTGGATAAGTGCAAGGTGATGCATATGGAGTAGGGCTGTGAATCGTGTGCCCGATCGTTTTAACGCTCGGGTTCGGCTGGGGGGGGGGGGGGGGGGGGAGAAATCTGATCGTTACGAGATGTGAATTGGAATCGGTTCCGATTCCAATTCACATCACTAATTTTTTTTAGTGAGGCCTGCGCCGATAAAAAAAACCCCACCCCGACCCTTTAAAATTACCCCCGTAGCCTCCCCCACTCTCCCGACCCCCCCAAAAAACTTTACACATACCTGGTGGTCCAGGGGGGCCGCGGGCAGCGATCTCCCGTTCCCACGCTATCAGCTGCATTAAAAAAAATGGTGCCGATGGCCCTTTGCCCTTACCATGTGACAGGGCAAAGGTAGCGCCGGCGCCATTTTGAATATTGGCAATACGGCCCGCGTGCAGGAGATCGCTCCCGGACCCCTGCTGGACCCCCAGGGACTTTTGGCCAGCTTGGGGGGGCCTTCTGACCCCCACAAGACTTGCCAAAAGTCCAGCGGGGGTCCGGGAGCGACCTCCTGCACTCCGGCCGTATTGCCAGTACTCAAAATGGCGCCGGTGCTACCTTTGCCCTCACAATGTCACAGGGGCCGACCGTCGGCCGACCGTCAGGAGGCCTCCCCAAGCTGGCCAAAAGTCCCTGGGGGTCCAGCAGGGGTCCGGGAGCGATCTCCTGTACGCGGGCCATATTGCCAATATTCAAAATGGCACCGGCGCTACCTTTGCCCTGTCACATGGTAAGGGCAAAGGGCCATCAGCACCATTTTCTTTTTAGAGCAGCTGATAGCGTGGGAACGGGAGATCGCTGCCCGTGGCCCCCCTGGACCACCAGGTATGTGTAAAAAGTTTTGGGGGGGTGTCGGGAGAGTGGGGGAGGCTAAGGGGGTAATTTTAAAGGGTCGGGTGGGAGGTTTTTTTTATCGGGCCATCGGCGCCATTTATATTAGTGGCAGCCAAAATGGCGCCGATGGCCCGAGAGCGGGCGATCGCGTCGGGACCCCCCCACTGGACACCAGGTAATTTAAAACATGTTGGAGGGGTTCGGGAGGGTGGGGGATTTGTTTTAAAGGGTCGGGGTGGGTTTTAGGGTTGTTTTGGTGTGCCAGTTTTCCCGCCCTCCCCCTCCCCCGATTTATGATTTTTCACGATAAATCGGGGGAATTTCTATTGTATCGCGACTCTAACGATTTTTGACGATTTAAAATATATCTGACAATTTTTTTAAATCGTCAAAAAACGATTCACGTCCCTAATATGGAGAAAAATAACCCATGCTATAGTTACACGAAGTAGGTTCCATATTAGGAGCTACCACCCAGGAAAGAGATCTAGGCGTCAGGGTGGATAATACATTGAAATTGTCGGCTCAGTGTGCTGCAGCAGTCAAAAAAGAAAACAGAATATTAGGAATTATTAGGAAAGGAATTGTGAATAAAACGGAAAATGTCATAATGCCTCTGTATCGCTCCATGGTGAGACCACACCTTGAATACTGTGTACAATTCTGGTCACCGCATCTCAAAAAAGATATAGTTGCAACGGAGAAGGTACAGAGAAGGGTGACCAAAATGATAATGGGGATGGAACAGCTCCCCTATGAGGAAAAACTAAAGAGGTTAGAACTGTTCAGCTTGGAGAAGAGACGGCTGAGGGGGGATATGACAGAGGTGTCTAAAATCATGAGAGGTCGAGAATGGGTAAATGTGAATCGATTATTTACTCTTTCTAATAATATAAGGACTGGGGGGGCACTCTAAAAAGTTAGGATGTAGCAATATAGCACATTTAAAACTAATCGGAGAAAGTTCTTTTTCACTCAACGCACAATGAAACTTTGGAATTTGTTGCCAAGAGATGTGGTTAGTGCAGTTAGTGTAGCTGGGTTTTAAAAAGGTTTGGATAAGTTCTTAATGGAGAAGTCCATTACCTGCTATTAATCAAGATGACTTAGAAAATAGCCACTCCTATTACTAGTATCAGTAGCATGGGATAGACTTAGTTTGTGGGTACTTGCCAGGTACTTATAGCCTGGATTGGCCACTGTTGGAAACAGAATGTTAGGCTTGATGGACCCTTGGTCTGACCCAGTATAGCACCAATTTGAAGTTTTCTGGATCACCTCTGGAACCTTTTTTAAAAACTGACATTACATTGGCCACTCTCCAAGATGATTTTAATGATAAATATAGATTAATAATAATAGGTCTGTGTTATGTTCGGGCTTGTGGACCCTTGGCCGACAAGAGGATGGTATACCTTCCAGACGGTCCGTAGGCTCTCTCGTCGGGTGGCGAGGCAGGACAGGAGGTAGGAGCAGTCGACCCTTGGCGCTGGAGGCTGAGGTGAACACAGAGGCGATGAGGAGTCGGGGCAAGGTGCTGTGTCTTCACCACTGGTGGTCTGCGGTCCCCCCAGGAGGAGCCTGTAGGGACCCGACCGCTGGGACTTAGGTGGACCTCGAGAGGTCAGGCAACGGTGCAAAGGCCAACTGGAGCTTCGCCCTGGAAGCCCGCGGTCCCCCCAGGAGGAGCCCGTAGGGACCCAGGCCGCTGGGACTTAGGTGGGCCCTTGGAGACAGAGTCTTGAAGAAGTCCTAGGTCGAATACCAGAGGGTCAACGCTCACCAGTCCAAAGTCGAGTGCCAAAGAATCACCGCTTGCCAAGCCAAGGTCAGGAACCAGAGAATCACCGTCAGCCAATCCAAAGTCAGGAACCAGAGAATCACAGTCAGTCAATCCAAAGTCAGAAACCAGAGAATCACCGTAAGCCAATCCGAAGTCAGGAACCAGAGAATCAAGACGAAACAGGAACCAGCGTCCATGCACCAGGAACTCACCAAAGCAAGCAGACTAGACAGCGGAGGAACGTTGCCAAGTCACTGGATGAGCAGAGGAAGCTGTCTTTTATACTTCCTCTGCCCTGGCTAATAGAGAACAGGTGAGGTCATTTAAAAGGATGGGTCCCTTTAATTCTGTGGAGGGGGCGTGGCCATCTTGGATTTCCACGGTGGAGGAGAGACGCCACTGGGGGAAGCAGGACGGTTTCCCCTGCAACGGGCAGCACGGGCCCGAGTCGGAGCCCTCCCCCGGGGCTTTCATGGCACTGAGAGTCAGGTAGGGGGACGCGGTCGTGGGGCGCCACGGCCGCGGAGCACAACAGTCTGCAATTTCATTTTTCAGTTCTTTCAACACTCTGGGATGTATACCGGTCCAGGGTGATTTGCTACTCTTTAGTTTGTCAGTTTGCCTTATTACATTTTCCAGGTTCACTGAAATTTGTTTCATTTCCTCTGAGTCATCACCTTAAATATCACTTCTGGTATTGTATCTGTCTTGCATCCTTCTTAGTAAAAATTAAAGCAAAAAAAATCATTTAATCTCACTGCTATGGCCTTGTCTGTTGTGCTCGGGGGTAGACCCTTGTCCTGGAGCTGTGGAGAACGGCTCCCTGGTAGGGACCAGGAAGCACCTGCCCCAGGGGGTGGAGCACTAGAGGAGACAGAGGCTAGGATGAGCTTCACCACTGGAAGCTAGCGGTCCCCCCCCCGGTTGGAGTCCATAGGGACCCGTGCCGCTTGGACTTAGGTGGGCCTCGCAGGGTCTCCTGGAGAGGTAGTAGACAGGCGTGCCCACAGACAGCAAGGGAGCACGGTCGGACTTGAGGTTGTAGGTCTGATGGAGCAAGGAGGACCAGAACAGCATAAGCGATGACAAGGCAAGGGACAGAGCCAGAATCAGGAAACGTGGTCAATGGCAGCCGAGGTCAGAATCCGAGGATCAGTCCGAGGAGTAGTCAACGAGGCAGGGGTCAGGTTCCGGAGGTCAGATGAGGTCCAAAGGCAGGCAGAGGTCAGGATCCAGGCAGCAGACAGAATGGTTAAGGAGCAGGCCGAGGTCAGTACCAGAGAGACAGTCCGAGGGTACTACCTGGGGAGATGGGACAGATGGACACTAGAACAGAAGGACGCTGGAACAAGGCTGGAACAGAAGGATGCTGGAACAGAAGGATGCTGGAACAAGGCTGGAACAGAAGGACGCTGGAAGAAGACTGGAATGAGACTGAAACAAGGCTGGAACAAGACTGGAACAAGACTGTGAACGTGGCGGCAAACTAGTATACTTACAGTGCCGACCCGATTGCCAAGGCAAGGAAGTGTAGGCAGGAACTTCCTTATATTGAACATTCAATCAGGGCGTGCCGCAGAGCTAGGACCCACCCCTGACCCTACAAGGGACGGGGCGGAGCGCGCGCGCTTAGAGGCGTGGCAAATGCCACTGGAGACGCCGAACTTCGGCGTGAGGCCTGGTGTGTGGTGGAAGGCCTGGCAACCGCTGCGCGGGATGCCGAGGCCTGGAGGTGCTCACGGCTGCCGCTGGGGAGGCCGACCCGTGACCTGCAGAGGAGCTAATGAGGTGAGCAGGCCCGTGCGTGGGCCGGGCACAGACAGGGTGCATAACATTGTCCTTCTTTTGTGCACCTTTTACCCCTCAGTCATCTAATAATCTAGCTGACTCCCTCGCAGGCTTTTTGCTTCAAATGAACCTGAAAACGTTTTTATTATGAATTTTTACTTCTTCAGCAAATTTCTTTTCAAATTTTGTCTTAGTCTTCCTTATCAGTGCTTTGCGTCTAACTTGCTATTGCTTATGCTGTTTCCTATTTTATTCATTTGGATCCCTTTTCCATTTTTTGAAAGATATTCTTTTGGCTAGTATAGCCACCTTTAAACCATGCTGGCATTCGTTTGGTCTTCCTTCTAACTTTTTTAATGGGTGGAATACATCTGGTCTTAGCTTTCAAGACGGTATTCTTGAACAGCAATAGGAGAATAAAAGCACAAAACTATCTAGTCAAAATCACAAATTGCTTTCACAAAAACTTTTTCATAAACATAAGAACATAAGAAATTGCCATGCTGGGTCAGACCAAGGGTCCATCAAGCCCAGCATCCTGTTTCCAACAGAGGCCAAATCAGGCCATAAGAACCTGGTAATAATTACCCAAACACTAAGAAGATCCCATGCTACTGATGCAATTAATAGCAGTGGCTATTTCCTAAGTAAACTTGATTAATAACAGTTAATGGACTTCTCCTCCAAGAACTTATCCAAACCTTTTTTGAACCCAGCTACACTAATTGCACTAACCACATCCTCTGGCAACAAATTCCAGAGCTTTATTGTGTGTTGAGTGAAAAATAATTTTCTCCGATTAGTCTTAAATGTGCTACTTGCTAACTTAATGGAATGCCCCCTAGTCCTTCTATTATTCGAAAGTGTAAATAACCGATTCACATCTACTTGTTCAAGACCTCTCATGATCTTAAAGACCTCTATCATATTCCCCCTCAGCCGTCTCTTCTCCAAAAGAACAGCCCTAACCTCTTCAGTCTTTCCTCATAGGGGAGCTGTTCCACCCCCTTTATCATTTTGGTTTCCCTTCTCTGTACCTTCTCCATCACAATTATATCTTTTTTGAGATGTAGCGACCAGAATTGTAGACAGTATTCAAGGTGCGGTCTCACAATGGACCAAAATAGAGGCATTATGACATTTTCTGTTTTATTAACCATTCCCTTCCTAATAATTCCTAACATTCTATTTGCTTTTTTGACTGCTGCAGCACACTGAGCCGACGATTTTAAAGTATTATCCACTATGATGTCTAGATCTTTTTCTTTGGTAGTAGCTCGTAATATGGAACCTAACATCGTGTAACTACAGCAATTATCAAAGGAATACTTTGAAAAAAGGAGGAAAAAGACCTCAGAACTGTGTATGCATTGTTCTCTATGGAACATATCAAGCATATCAACAGGTAATTCAGTTACAGTTCTTAAAAAACCTCCGCATTCAATTATTTTTATTTCAATTCTTATTCCAAAAAGGCTTATTTACTCAATTTCTTATCTTTTTTGAAATTATTTATAAAATAAAACTTATCATGTGGTCATTGTATATCATCCCAAATTTTCAAACCGTATGGCTGATTAGCCAGGTGCTATTGGGCTGAATGTTCAAATATCTATTGTTTAGATTATGAAATGAAACTTATCTTGTTGTCATAATACATTGTCTCATATCCTTAAGCCTCACAGCTGAATACCCGTGTGTTGTAAGGCTGAATGTCCCAATGCCGACGTTAGCCAACATTTCACCCAATGGCTGTCTCAAGGCAATCTCTAAAAAATCAGAACACACAATGAAACATTTCTTAATCAGTTTATAAAAATGTATGTGGAGGTGCTCGTGGCTGCTGCTGGGGAGGCCAACCTGTGACCTGCAGAGGAGCTAACGAGGTAAGCAGGCCTGTGCACGGGCCGGGCACGGACAGGGCGCAGTGGTGAAGACCAAAACTGTGAAGGATTTCAAAGGGGCATGGGATAAATACTGTGGATCAATAAAGTCTAGAGGATGTGAATTCATTTATTTATTTATTTATTTGAAGAGTTTTATATACCTTTATTCGGTGAAGCCATCATAACGGTTTACATAGTGAACAAATATATTCAAGGAAATTTTGAGATATTATTATAACATTGTGAACATTACAGTAATAACATAGAATAACAATTCTAGTAAGTAAAGTAAGGTTGGAAGAGGAGGGAAATGAGTTAGATAGGAAATATAGTTCTTAGTTCATTTGAGAGTAGGTATGAGCAGATTATTGGGGGTCCATGAAAAATTTGCGAAACAGTAAAGTTTTTAGGTCTTTTTTGAAGGTTTTAATGTTGTGTTGAGTTCTCAGGTCTTCAGGTAGAGTGTTCCAAAGATTGGGGGAGGCGATGGAGTAGGCTCTTTCTCTTGTTGATATTAGATGAGCATCTTTGATGGTGGGGATTAATAAGTAGTTTGAGTTATTGGATCGTAGATTTCTTGAGGAGTTTTGAAGAGTTATGTTAAGGGTGTTTAGGCCTTGATGATCGTTGTTAAGGATTTTGTGGATGATAGTCATGGATTTGAATGCAATTCGTGCAGTAATAGGGAGCCAGTGAAGTGAGGATAAGATGAGTGTAATATGGTCATTTATTTTTGTTCCAGTTAGGACTCTTGCAGCGGAGTTCTGAAGAATTTGGAGAGGTTTGAGGGAAGAGAAGGGTATTCCCATTAGTAGGGAGTTACAGTAGTCAAAGGTGGAGAAGATAAGAAGCTGAAGGACGGTTCTGAAGTCATCAGTGCTGAGAAATGGTTTAAGATGTCTTAGGGTAAGGAGTCTGTGGTATCCTTCTTTGGTTTTATTTGAGATGTGGTTCTTAAAGGAAAGGTCTTTGTCAATGATAATTCCAAGGTTCCTGGTGTGGGTGGTAGGAATTATAGATGGCATATGTTTGTCTGGAATTAACAGGGGTGGAGGAGTTGGATTCTGTTTTTTATCCATCAGAATAATTTCGGTTTTGTCAAAATTGATTATGAGTTTTAGGGAATTTAGGAGTTGTTTGATAGAAATCAGTAGATCTGAGGTTTTCTTGTAGGTTTCTTCAATTGATTTTTTTATGGGGATCAGAAGCTGTATGTCATCAGCATATAGGAAGTGTGTTATTTTGTGTTAAGAACATAAGAACATAAGAAAATGCCATACTGGGTCAGACCAAGGGTCCATCAAGCCCAGCATCCTGTTTCCAACAGTGGCCAATCCAGGCCTTAAGAACCTGGCAAGTACCCAAAAACTAAGTCTATTCCATGTAACCATTACTTATGGCAGTGGCTATTCTCTAAGTGAACTTAATAGCAGGTAATGGACTTCTCCTCCAAGAACTTATCCAATCCTTTTTTAAACACAGCTATACTAATTGCACTAACCACATTCTCTGGCAACAAATTCCAGAGTTTAATTGAGCGTTGAGTAAAAAAGAACTTTCTCCGATTAGTTTTAAATGTGCCCCATGCTAACTTCATGGAGTGCCCCCTAGTCTTTCTACTATCCGAAAGAGTAAATAACCGATTCACATCTACCCGTTCTAGACCTCTCATGATTTTAAACACCTCTATCATATCCCCCCTCAGTCATCTCTTCTCCAAGCTGAAAAGTCCTAACCTCTTTAGTCTTTCCTCATAGGGGAGTTGTTCCATTCCCCTTATCATTTTGGTAGCCCTTCTCTGTACCTTCTCCATCGCAATTATATCTTTTTTGAGATGCGGCGACCAGAATTGTACACAGTATTCAAGGTGCGGTCTCACCATGGAGCGATACAGAGGCATTATGACATTTTCCGTTTTATTCACCATTCCTTTTCTAATAATTCCCAACATTCTGTTTGCTTTTTTGACTGCCGCAGCACACTGCACCGACAATTTCAGTGTGTTATCCACTAGGTGTCATAGTGGATAACACACGCATCCAGCTGGCAGCAATGACAGACTTATTGCATTTGACTGACTGACTGCATAAAAGGTAACTACCACTGATACCAGAGTACCCGCAGTCGATTTTCTCTTTTTTTTTTTAGGGTTTTAAAGGAACTGTATTATTTTTCTAATATCATACTGTACCTCCCTCCACCTAACAGACGGATAAAGTGGCTTCCAACATAAATAACTCCATCCTCCGGCTTAGCCCTGCTGAGCAAGGCTCATCTACTCCCTTAAGAGCCTTCTTTACACATTGATTCGGCCAGATGGCTAATAGCCATTTCGGCAATCATCTTGCTCGGATGCCAGATGATTTTCTTTTTTGGCATATTTTCTATCTCTTTCTTCTATCCTTCTGGACCACCGTAGTCATGGCTACTTCTCATATTCCCACTTTGCAATATATTGGACTTCTTAATTTTTCTTTTTCCTTCTCGAGCATACCACACCTTAAAGATGACTTGAGAAAATGGCGACCTCGGTCAACAATATTACTTTTACCTCCCTGAATGTAGAAGGCTTTTCACATCCTATCAAGCGCAAAAAGATATTAAGCTATTTGCAATCACTTCATACGGACATTGCTCTAATACAAGAATCACATCTTACAGCATCCGAATCACTGAAATTGAAGCAACAATGGGTAGGTTCGGTTATATACAGCCCAGCCGTCCACAAAAAACGTAGAGTTATGATCTTGTTGCACAAGCGGCTAGACGCACAAATATTATACCAACTATCTGACATAGAAGGTCGATGGGTTGTGCCTCAAATAAAAATAGCTCAGCAACTTTTCAATATTCTTAACATTTATGCACCCAATTCTGATGACCCTGCATTCTTTACTGCAGCCTTTGCTCAGCTTCTTGCCCTACCCCCGGCGGCTCAAATCATCGGTGGAGATTTCAACCAGCCATTGGATCCACTCCTTGATAAGAAGACTACTGCTCGTCTCCAAATCTCCAAATCTAACAAACTTTTACAGCATTTCATTAAGACCTCTGGTCTCTCGGACCCATGGCGTCTTCTTCATCCACTCGAGAAGGATTACACCTTTTACTCATCTCCACATGCATCCTATTCCCGAATTGACTTCTTTTGGTATCTGGATCTCTCATTTCAAATATCCTGAAAGCTATCATCTGCCCTATTCTCATTTCGGATCATGCAGCAGTCACGATTCAATTGGCTCTGACCTCCCCGATTGTCATAGACCATCATGGCGCTTTAATTCTTCTCTACTACAGGACTCAAACTTTATGGCTACTCTTCAACCTAAAATACAAGAATTTTTTCAGCTTAACTCCACTCCTGATGTGGCCGCTATGTCGATATGGGAGGCGTTCAAGGCGACGATTCGGGGTGAAATTATTAGCTACACTATACATGCCCGAAAACTTCAGAATGCCAAACTACAATCTCTTCATGATGAAATAGCTGCTTTAACAAAAGCTCATATGGCCTCACCCACCTCTTTGAATTTGTCATCCCTCATGAAGGCCAAGTATCAATATAATCTACTGCTGAGCTCCCAAATACAACTCAACCTTTCACGCTCCAAAGCGACATATTATGCTGAAAATAATAAATGTGGTCACCTCTTGGCTTCTTATTTGAAGAAGAAATTGGAAAAGAAACGCATCAGATCGATACGCTCTCTGTCCTCTCGGATACTTACATCAGACACGGACATTTTACATACTTTTTGCGACTTTTACGCCCATCTATATCAGTCGGAAACCTCCTCTTCCCGTGTGGACATTCAACAATTCCTAGACTCTCTTTCTCACCCTTCATTGACATCTGCTCAAGCTGCCGCTCTCGATGCGCCAATCTCCTCTGGGGAAATCGCCTCGGCTGTCAGCTCTCTATCGAAAGGAAAGGTGCCAGGCCCTGATGGACTAACTACTGACTTCTATTATGCATTCCAGAGAGACATTAACCCCCATTTGCATACGTATTTTTCTGCACTACTTACCTCATTTAATGTACCTTCCCATTTTACGGATGCATGTGTTGTGGTGTTGCCAAATCCAGGCCGGGACCCCTCTGATGTGGCCAATTATCGACCAATTTCTCTTTTAAATACTGATTATAAGATTTTCGCAAAAATTTTAGCTACTAGATTATCTCTCTTGATGGGTACCTTGATACATCCAGATCAATCGGGATTTATTTGGAATCGCCTGATTTCCAATAATGCACGATTGTTTCTGCAAGTCCAAGAGTACGCCTCTACCCTTTCTGATCCTGCAGTAGCCATTTCACTAGACGCATAAAAGGCTTTTGACAGGGTGGAATGGCCCTTTCTAATTTCGACCCTTCACTGGTTTGGATTTGATCCCACATTTCTGTCCTGGATTTCCTTTTTGTATTCCTCTCCTACCACTTACTTATATATTAATAATTTGAAATCTCCATCATTCCCACTACAGAGAGGTACGAGACAAGGATGTCCCCTCTCCCCACTTTTATTCAACCTGGCTTTGGAACCCCTTTTGCTGGCTATAAGACAGTCTGACTCTATCCATGGCATTACGATTCGTGCTGATACTTTCAAATTGTCTGCTTATGCTGATGATGTTCTTCTCTTCCTCCTCCACCCTGAGACTTCTCTGCAATCTCTTTTCACTCTTATCTCTCGCTACTCGAAAGTCTCTGGCTACAAAGTTAATTGGCATAAGACTGAGGTTATGCCTCTTAATTTACTGGGTTCAACTGTTGATCTCTCTCATTTTTCCTTAACCAAGGTCATTAATGGACTTAAATATTTAGGTATTAAATTTCAGAGCTCCTTAGAATCCACGCTAACTAGTTGCGAAGCCACAATATTACAACAACTGCGTGATACCTCTCTTAAATGGTCCCCTTTACATTTATCCTGGTGGGGCAGACTAGATACCATAAAAATGGTACTAGCTCCTAAGATCACCTACATACTTTCTATGATCCCCATTTTTTTTTCTACCTCCTTTTATAAACAGGTAGATCGGATCCTCACTCGTTTTTTGTGGAATAATAAAACACCAAGAATAGCCCTGGCTAAATTGAAATCTATCCCTCCAAATGGAGGAGTAAATTTCCCTGATTTCTACTCATATCATCTTGCCTTTATTCTCCAACAAGGGCAATATTATTTCCTCCCTGATGCGGATATATCCGACTCACCCAGATGGATGGCCATGGAACACCAACTCCTGTATCCCTACCCATCAACTTTTTTCCCAGTGGTTCCTTTATCGCGAAAACATGCCAATAATCCCATTTTAAGATCCACTCATAAAGCTTTTTTAGTCTTTGATCGATACAGAGCTGCTGACCATTGCTCATGGCACTGATCCAGGTATGCTCCTATATGGCAGAATCCGCTGATTACTATTGATGGTCGTATGGTGAACTGGCCGTTATGGCAATCTAAGGGGATCTGGTTTTTGTCTTCCATTCTCCAAGACATGAGTATCATATCCTTCCCTCAACTACAGGAACGATTTGACCTCCCAGCCTCCCAATATTTTTCTTGGCTCCAATTGCGTGACTCATTGGGAACTGTCAAACTCCCAGCCCTAAAGGACAAACCCGTCCCATATCTATTGGAAATATATCGGCAGTATAGACCGATAGGTCATTTGGCTTCCCACATATATAAGATCATTAAGGCTAACTCCTATCCATGCTCACTTGCAGGACTCTACTCTGTCTGGGATACGGACTTTTCAAGCCCCCCGAATTGGACTGCATGGCACTATGTCTGGCGTGTGTCTACACGTATCTCCCTGTCCTCTAGCTTGACACAAACTTCCTTTTTTCTTTTACATAGGGCGGCATGGACCCCATGGAAGTTACACCGAGCGGGTCTCCTCTCCTCTCATAATTGTTGGTCATGCAATGGGGTTTCTGGTTCCCTCTCGCATATGCTCTACTACTGTCCACTAGTGTTTCAATTTTGGGAACAGGTGTGGAAAACAACTTCCACGATTCTTCAAATTACTCAAACGCTATCTTACTCAATCATCATCTTAAGAGGAGCTGATAGTTCTTTACGGCTCTCCCTAGAATCTCGTAAATTACTTGATTTTTTGCTCCTTGTTGCAATTCATAACATCATGGCCAATTGGAAGCATTGCGAAAGGTTATCTGAACACCTCTGGTGGAACTCGATTTGCATGTTCAGCAAATATGAACAGGCTATGGCGGTCAAATTCCACCATTTGGGCAACTGGTGTAGGGTGTGGAAGCCTCTTAATGATTACATACAACTCAGATAAGGTGTGGTAGTGCTCTCTTTACTCCTCCTTTCCCTTCAATGGATACGGACTCTGAGGTTCAACAGCCTATGGCTTTTCTTTCCTCCTCTTCGCCATTCTCTTCCCTCTACACTCCTTTGCTTCACCACTAAGGTTTCTGTCTTGCTTTCTTTTCTTTTCCCTTTTCCTTTCGTTATTCCCACATATATTGCAATTTTCTGCTCATAATAACCATGGCATATGTTACATTTCTGCATATTTCCTATTCTATTTACATGCAAAAGGTGGTCTTAATAACCTTTTCTTTTGTTAACAGTTGTTATCATGTGATACACACGGTTTGTTTTGTGCATATGTTAACTTCTCTTATGTGCTAATAAAAATATTTCAACAAAAAAAAAAAAGTTGCTAACATTTTAAAAACTGATTATGGAGTAGGTGTTTCTCTCAATTTAAGGGATATTAAATTATTTGGTATCTAAGGGGTAGATTATCATGCATACGCGCGGGCGTATTTGTGCGCGCGCAACCCGGCACACACACATGTACGTCCGATTTATAACATGCGCATGCAGGCATGCGCATGTTATAAAATCGGGGTCGGCGCACACAAGGGGGTGCACAATTGTGCATCCTGCGAGCGCCGACACCCATGGGCTTCCCCTGTTCCTTACCCCCTAGCCTGACCTTCTCACCCCTTCCCCTAGTCTTTCCGCCCCCTAACCCTAACCAAACCCCACCGTCCAAATTGTTATTTTACCTTTTGCGCCTGCCTGGAGGCAGGCACAAGTTGCACACACCGGCAGCCTGCCGGCACGCGATCTTCCAATACAGCAGTAAATGGCCGCTGTGCCAGAGGCCTCTGGACCGCCCTGCCCCTGCCTCACCCCCGGACCACCCCTTTTGTAAAGCCCCGGGACTTAGACATGATCCGGAGCTTTACACGCGTCACCGGACTTTTTAAATCCGGCCCTATGGTTTTTAAATTGATAACTAGATCATTTATATTAGTTTGTGAATGACCAACAACAAGACTAAAGTTAGTCAAATACTAAATTCTGGTTTAATTGTATAATATTCAAACTCACTATTTATTTATTTATTTATTTATTTAACATTTTTTTAAATACCGAGGTTCTGGTAACAATGTTATCAATCACTTCGGTTTACATTTAACTTTGGGATGACATAACACGAATGTCTTACATAGAACAAGGCAGTGAGAACTGGGAGAAAAAAATCGCAAAATCGATTCGCAGCAGCAGATCGCTCCCGGACCCCCAGGGACTTTTGGCCAGCTTGGGGAGGGGGCTCCTGACCCCCACAAGACTTGCCAAAAGTCCAGCGGGGGTCCGGAACGACCTCCTGCAGTCAATCTCCTGCCGGCGCCATTTTTCGTACGGAAAAATGATTCGCGGCAGGAGATCGCTCCCGGACCCCCGCTGGACCCCCAGGGACTTTTGGCCAGCTTGGGGGGGCCTCCTGACCCCCACAAGACTTGCCAAAAGTCCAGCGGGGTTCCGGAACGACCTCCTGCAGTCGAATCGTGTTGGTCTATGGCCGGCGCCATTTTGCGCCGCCATTTTGCAAAATGGTGGCGCAAAATGGCGCCGGCTGAAGACAACACGATTCGAATTCAGGAAGCCGTTCTGGACCCCTGCTGGACCCCCAGGTAATTTAAGGCATTTTGGGGGGGTTCGGGAGGGTGGGGGATTTAATTTAAAGGGTCGGGGGTGGGTTTTAGGGTGTTTTAGTGTGCCGGCTCACGATTTTAACAATTTTCACGATAGTTTAAACACCCAAACGGCAACGATACGATTCCCTCCCCCTCCCAGCCGAAATCGATCATTAAGACGATCGAGGACACGATTCACATCTCTAGTATCCATTGTAAAAAGATGGTGAGCCGGGGAAGGACATAAGATATCACCTGGAAAAACAACATAGTGCACTGTTGCTTGCAAATGAAGCTGGTCCCACCATTGTTCCAACTAAAGCAACAGGGAAGCCACAAGAGGAATGTAGCACAGAAGATTGTGGTCATTCTTCTTCTTCTAGTGTTACCCCACAGTCCTTTTCCTCAGGTACTAGTGTGCATGTGCAGCAGTCTCTTCTAGGGATGTGAATCGTGTCCTCGATCGTCTTAACGATCGATTTCGGCTGGGAGGGGGAGGGAATCGTATTGTTGCCGTTTGGGGGGGTAAAATATCGTGAAAAATCGTGAAAAATCTAAAAATCGAAAAATCGCAAAACCGGCACATTAAAACCCCCTAAAACCCACCCCCGACCCTTTAAATTAAATCCCCCACCCTCCCGAACCCCCCCCCAAATGACTTAAATAACCTGCGGGTCCAGCGGCGGTCCGGAACGGCAGCGGTCCGGAACGGGCTCCTGCTCCTCAATCTTGTTGTCTTCAGCTGGCGCCATTTTCCAAAATGGCGGCGAAAAATGGCGGCGGCCATAGACGAACACGATTGGACGGCAGGAGGTCCTTCCGGACCCCCGCTGGACTTTTGGCAAGTCTCGTGGGGGTCAGGAGGCCCCCCACAAGCTGGCCAAAAGTTCCTGGAGGTCCAGCGGGGGTCAGGGAGCGATTTCCCGCCGCGAATCGTTTTCGTACGGAAAATGGCGCCGGCAGGAGATCGACTGCAGGAGGTCGTTCAGCGAGGGTTCCGGCGCCTCGCTGAACGACCTCCTGCAGTCGATCTCCTGCCGGCGCCATTTTCCGTACGAAAACGATTCGCGGCGGGAAATCGCTCCCTGACCCCCGCTGGACCTCCAGGAACTTTTGGCCAGCTTGTGGGGGGCCTCCTGACCCCCACGAGACTTGCCAAAAGTCCAGCGGGGGTCCGGAAGGACCTCCTGCCGTCCAATCGTGTTCGTCTATGGCCGCCGCCATTTTTCGCCGCCATTTTGGAAAATGGCGCCGGCTGAAGACAACAAGATTGAGGAGCAGGAGCCCGTTCCGGACCGCTGCCGTTCCGGACCGCCGCTGGACCCGCAGGTTATTTAACTCATTTGGGGGGGGTTCGGGAGGGTGGGGGATTTAATTTAAAGGGTCGGGGGTGGGTTTTAGGGGGTTTTAGTGTGCCGGCTCACGATTCTAACGATTTATAACGATAAATCGTTAGAATCTCTATTGTATTGTGTTCCATAACGGTTTAAGACGATATTAAAATTATCGGACGATAATTTTAATCGTCCTAAAACGATTCACATCCCTAGTCTCTTCCACAGCAGCAGCAAGCTACCAATGAGCAGATGGGGTAGTGTCCTACTGCACTGTCCTGGAGTAGGAAGCAGGCAGTATCCAAAATGGCTACACGACATATTGCTGAAATGATTGCTTTGGATGATCAGCCACTGCAGATCATAGAGAATGTTGAATTTAAGCGACTGATCCATTTTTTTTTTTTTTTGCCCCTTACTACGAAGTTCCTTCAAGAACTATATTTAGCCATTGGGTGATTCCTTCCCTGTACACACAATGCCGTGCTCAGATGCAGACTGTACTGGCAAGGGCAAAGGGGAGGAGCATCCATCTCACCACTGACCTTTGGAATAGTATGAATGCAATGCATGCATTCCAGTGGAAACACTGAGAGGAGAGGATCACCTTGCTGGTGGCTGAAAGGAATCAGTAAGTTTTTGCTTGGGACATTGACTTTTTTAAAAGTATTGGCAAAGTTAACTATTTGGGAATATTATTTAGTGTGTTTGTGCCTTTAATAGTCAGGCAGTGAATAAACAAGTTAGACTGTTTGTATTTTTAGTCAGTCAATAAGGTAGCAGTAGATAGTGTGTTTATTTTTAAAAGTCTGCAGAACTGAGTTTTCTCCAGACTTTTAAAGAGCTGACTGTTTGTTTTTAATACTAACTGAGTGCATTGTATTGAAAAAAAAAACCCACAAAAAAAGAACCCCATAAAAAAGTAGCCAGAAGCTAGAAATAAGCTAGGAGCAGTATATACCAAAGTAAAAAAGTTGAATAGTTCAGCTCAGTTACTCACCTTGGAAAGGTGTTGAGGTAGTGTGATTGGGTTTGAATAGGGACCAGCATTTGTTAATCAAGGGAGCAGTGAGTCACTCAGGCTGACTAACTGAAGTTAGACTGTATTTCCCAACCCACCCACCCCTAGCTCATCCCTTAATTTATAGGCAGGTGCCACTTTCACAAAAAAACAAAACAAACAAAAAAAAAAACATCAACAAAAACTTTATTGAGAATTTGATCAGACCCCGGTAGGCCACTACCAGACACATAGTGAATTCACTAATACATTTAAAGGAAGTTAGACACATTCCTACTCCCATAGCAACCTAAAACTTAACTAGGAACTGATCAAAATTGAGATGAAGGCAGCAGTCCAGCACAAGAGGGGGGCTTCCCAGTCTTTTGCATCGAGTGTCACATGTATGATTTTTTACCCACCGGTGAGAAGTTGTACATGTGCATGCGATGCAAAGGGCTCCTGGCTCTCAGAGAATGAGTCCGATCTCTGGAGGCTAGAGTGGCAGACCTGGAGGAGCTGAGGCAGACAGAGAGGTATATAGATGAGACCTTCAGGGACATAGTAGTCAAGTCCCAACTTCAGACTGGCAGCCCTGGTGCTGCCTTGGAGGAAGAAGGTCTCATAATGGGAGAGCACCAACCAGGTGTAGCAGGAAAGGATCCTGTAGCAAGGACCTGCTCTCTAGGTGATGCATTGTCCTTTCGCACTGAGGATATCTCCCCAAGGCCTACTGCCCAGGAGGGAAGGGTTAGGTCGGCCGTCATAGTTGGTGATTCGATTATTAGGAATGTAGATAGCTGGGTGGCTGGTGGGCGTGAGGATCGCCTGGTAACATGCCTACCTGGTGCGAAGGTGGCGGACCTCACGCGTCACCTAGATAGGATTTTAGACAGTGCTGGGGAGGAGCCGGCTGTCGTGGTACACGTGGGCACCAACGACATAGGAAAATGTGGGAGGGAGGTTCTGGAAGCCAAATTTAGGCTCTTAGGTAGAAAGATTAAATCCAGAACCTCCAGGGTAGCATTCTCTGAAATGCTCCCTGTTCCATGCGCAGGTCACCAGAGGCAGGCAGAGCTCCGGAGTCTCAATGCGTGGATGAGACGATGGTGCAAGGAAGAGGGATTCAGTTTTGTTAGGAACTGGGGAACCTTTTGGGGAAGGGGGGAGTCTCTTCCGAAGGGATGGGCTCCACCTTAACCAGGGTGGAACCAGACTACTGGCGCTAACCTTTAAAAAGGAGATAGAGCAGCTTTTAAACTAGAACAAAGGGGAAAGCCGAGAGTCGCTCAGCAGCGCATGGTTCGGAGAGAGGTATCTTTAATAGATACTAATGATGCATTAGAATTAGGGCATCCCAACAGTGAGGTTCCAATAATTAGAAAAGTAGTCCAAGTGCCTGTAACTAAAAACTCACCTGACCTAAAAAATTCTAACTTATCCCTTTCAATTAAAAAGCAGAATAAAAATACAAACAAAAAACAAACTTTGAAATGTTTGTATGCTAATGCCAGAAGTCTAAGAAGTAAGATGGGAGAATTAGAATGTATAGCAGTAAATGATGACATAGACTTAATTGGCATCTCAGAGACATGGTGGAAAGAGGATAACCAATGGGACAGTGCTATACCGGGGTACAAATTATATCGCAATGACAGAGAGGAGCAGTCGGGAGGAGGTGTGGCGCTTTATGTCCGGGATGGCATAGAGTCCAACAGGATAAACATCCTGCATGAGACTAAATAAAAAATTGAATCTTTATGGGTAGAAATCCCTTGTGTGTCAGGGAAGACTACAGTGATAGGGGTATACTACCGTCCACCTGGTCAAGATGGTGAGATGGACAGTGAAATGCTAAGAGAAATTAGGGAAGCTAACCAAATTGGTAGTGCAGTAATAATGGGAGACTTCAATTACCCCAATATAGACTGAGTAAATGTATCATCGGGTCACGCTAGAGAGATAACGTTCCTGGATGGAATAAATGATAGCTTTATGGAGCAATTGGTTCAGGAACCGACGAGAGAGGGAGCAATTTTAGATCTAATTCTCAGTGGAGCACAGGACTTGGTGGGAGAGGTAACGGTGGTGGGGCCGCTTGGCAATAGTGATCATAATATGATCAAATTTGATTTAATGACTGGAAAAGGAACAGTGTGCAAATCCAAGGCTCTCGTGCTAAACTTTCAAAAGGGAAACTTTGATAAAATGAGAAAATTGTTAGAAAAAAACTGAAAGGAGCAGCTACAAAAGTAAAAAATGTCCAAGAGGTGTGGTCATTGTTAAAAAATACCATTCTAGAAGCACAGTCCAGATGTATTCCACACATTAAGAAAGGTGGAAAGAAGGCAAAACGATTACCGGCATGGTTAAAAGGGGAGGTGAAAGAAGCTATTTTAGCCAAAAGATCTTCATTCAAAATTGGAAGAAGGATCCAACAGAAGAAAATAGGATAAAGCATAATCATTGGCAAGTTAAATGTAAGACATTGACAAGACAGGCTTAGAGAAAATTTGAAAAGAAGTTGGCTGTAGAGGCAAAAACTCACAGTAAAAACTTTTTAAAATATATCCGAAGCAGAAAGCCTGTGAGGGAGTCAGTTGGACCGTTAGATGATCGAGGGGTTAAAGGGGCACTTAGAGAAGATAAGGCCATCGCGGAAAGATTAAATGATTTCTTTGCTTCGGTGTTTACTGAAGAGGATGTTGGGGAGGTACCCGTAATGGAGAAGGTTTTCATGGGTAATGATTCAGATGGACTGAATCAAATCACGGTGAACCTAGAAGATGTGGTAGGCCTGATTGACAAACTGAAGAGTAGTAAATCACCTGGACTGGATGGTATACACCCCAGAGTTCTGAAGGAACTAAAAAATGAAATTTCAGACCTATTAGTAAAAATTTGTAACTTATCATTAAAATCATCCATTGTACCTGAAGAATGGAGGATAGCAAATGTAACCCAAATATTTAAAAAGGGCTCCAGGGGCGATCCGGGAAAAGTGGAAAGTGGAAAGTGTTCTAAACATCAAAATCACAGAACATATAGAAAGACATGGTTTAATGGAACAAAGTCAGCATGGCTTTACCCAGGGCAAGTCTTGCCTCACAAATCTGCTTCACTTTTTTGAAGGAGTTAATAAACATGTGGATAAAGGTGAACCGGTAGATATAGTATACTTGGATTTTCAGAAGGCGTTTGACAAAGTTCCTCATGAGAGGCTTCTAGGAAAAGTAAAAAGTCATGGGATAGGTAGCGATGTCCTTTCGTGGATTGCAAACTGGCTAAAAGACAGGAAACAGAGAGTAGGATTAAATGGGCAATTTTCTCAGTGGAAGGGAGTGGACAGTGGAGTGCCTCAGGGATTTGTATTGGGACCCTTACTGTTCAATATATTTATAAATGATCTGGAAAGAAATACGACGAGTGAGATAATCAAATTTGAAGATGACACAAAATTGTTCAGAGTAGTTAAATCACAAGCAGATTGTGATAAATTGCAGGAAGACCTTGTGAGACTGGAAAATTGGGCATCCAAATGGCAGATGAAATTTAATGTGGATAAGTGCAAGGTGATGCATATAGGGAAAAATAACCCATGCTATAATTACACAATGTTGGGTTCCATATTAGGTGCTACAACCCAAGAAAGAGATCTAGGTGTCATACTGGATAACACATTGAAATCATCGGTGCAGTGTGCTGCGGCAGTCAAAAAAGCAAACAGAATGTTGGGAATTATTAGAAAAGGAATGATGAATAAAACGGAAAATGTCATAATGCCTCTGTATCGCTCCATGGTGAGACCGCACCTTGAATACTGTGTACAATTCTGGTCGCCGCATCTCAAAAAAGATATAATTGTGATGGAGAAGGTACAGAGAAGGGCTACCAAAATGATAAAGGGAATGGAACAACTCCCCTATGAGGAAAGACTAAAGAGGTTAGGACTTTTCAGCTTGGAGAAGAGACGACTGAGGGGGGATATGATAGAGGTGTTTAAAATCATGAGAGGTCTAGATCAGGTAGATGTGAATCGGTTATTTACTCTTTCGGACAGTAGAAAGACTAGGGGGCACTCCATGAAGTTAGCATGGGGCACATTTAAAACTAATCGGAGAAAGTTCTTTTTTACTCAACGCACAATTAAACTCTGGAATTTGTTGCCAGAGAATGTGGTTAGTGCAGTTAGTATAGCTGTGTTTAAAAAAGGATTGGATAAGTTCTTGGAGGAGAAGTCCATTACCTGCTTTAAGTTCACTTAGAGAATAGCCACTGCCATTAGCAATGGTTACATGGAATAGACTTAGTTTTTGGGTACTTGCCAGGTTCTTGTGGCCTGGATTGGCCACTGTTGGAAACAGGATGCTGGGCTTGATGGACCCTTGGTCTGACCTAGTATGGCATTTTCTTATGTTCTTATGTTCTTATATTTATCTCTAACAGCACATTGGTGGCAGCTGGATGAGGCATTAGCTGTAAGCACTGGCAGCAGTAGCACTAGCAGCAGCTCAAAAAAGGATTCACCCATGCTATAATTACACGATGTTGGGTTCCATATTAGGTGCTACAACCCAAGAAAGAGATCTAGGTGTCATAGTGGATAACACATTGAAATCGTCGGTTCAGTGTGCTGCGGCAGTCAAAAAAGCAAACAGAATGTTGGGAATTATTAGAAAAGGAATGATGAATAAAACGGAAAATGTCATAATGCCTCTGTATCGCTCCATGGTGAGACCGCACCTTGAATACTGTGTACAATTCTGGTCGCCACATCTCAAAAAAGATATAATTGCGATGGAGAAGGTACAGAGAAGGGCTACCAAATGATAAGGGGAATGGAACAACTCCCCTATGAGGAAAGACTAAAGAGGTTAGGACTTTTCAGCTTGGAGAAGAGACGACTGAGGGGGGATATGATAGAGGTGTTTAAAATCATGAGAGGTCTAGAACGGGTAGATGTGAATCGGTTATTTACTCTTTCGGATAGTAGAAGGACTAGGGGACACTCCATGAAGTTAGCATGGGGCACATTTAAAACTAATCGGAGAAAGTTCTTTTTTACTCAACGCACAATTAAACTCTGGAATTTGTTGCCAGAGAATGTGGTTCGTGCAGTTAGTATAGCTGTGTTTAAAAAAGGATTGGATAAGTTCTTGGAGGAGAAGTCCATTACCTGCCATTAAGTTCACTTAGGGGCGGATTTTCAGAGCCCTGCTCGCGTAAATCCGCCCAAAACCGGGCGGATTTACGCGAGCAGGGCCCTGCGCGCCGGTGAGCCTATTTTACATAGGCTCACCGTCGCGCGCAGAACCCCGGGACTCGTGTAAGTCCCGGGGTTTCGGAGTGGGCGTGTCGGGAGGCGTGTCGGGGGGCGGGGCCGGAGCGCGCGGCGTTGCGGGGGCGTGTCGGCAGCGTTTTGGGGGCGGGGACGGGGGCGTGGCTACGGCCCGGGGGCGTGGCCGCGCCCTCCGTACCCGCCCCCAGGTCGCGGCCCGGCGCGCAGGAGGCCCGCTGGCGCGCGGGGATTTACGCCTCCCTCTGGGAGGCGTAAATCCCCCGACAAAGGTAGGATGGGGGTTTAGACAGGGCCGGGCGGGTGGGTTAGGTAGGGGAAGGGAGGGGAAGGTGAGGGGAGGGCAAAGGAAAGTTCCCTTCTAGGCCGCTCCGATTTCGGAGCGGCCTAGGAGGGAACGGGGGTAGGCTGCGCGGCTCGGCGCGCGCAGGCTATACGAAATCGATAGCCTTGCGCGCGCCGATCCAGGATTTTAGCCGATACGCGCGACTACGCGCGTATCTACTAAAATCCAGCGTACTTTTGTTTGCGCCTGGAGCGCAAACAAAAGTAGGCTGTTCGCGCTCGTCTGAAAATCTACCCCTTAGAGAATAGCCACTGCCATTAGCAATGGTTACATGGAATAGACTTAGTTTTTGGGTACTTGCCAGGTTCTTATGGCCTGGATTGGCCACTGTTGGAAACAGGATGCTGGGCTTGATGGACCCTTGGTCTGACCCAGTATGGCATTTTCTTATGTTCTTATGTTCTTATATTCATCAGGATACCGATGGGCTTTACTGCACACTCAAGTGCTAGACAAGAGCCACACTTCAGAAAATATCTTACAGATAATCCAGAGGATGATGGAAGGATGGCCTGAGCTACTTAGAAGCAGAGAACTAAAATATTTAAATGAATATTTCATTACTGACAATGGCAGAGCCATTGTCTGGCCATTAGGCACCTATGGCCAAGTGAAAAACTGTGCCCTCACCCTGAGCACAACATAAAACACCACGAGCTGGGAGACTGTTACATGTATGGGGCTTTGATTTTTATTTTGGCCTAGCAGTTTCCTCTTGCTGTTTTGGACTTACGGCTCAATGGATCCAGTAAGGGAATCCTGGCATCGTCATGAGCCTTTATTCAAAAACTGAACTGGAAACACTGGTTATACACACAGGCTTCACATTCCCATGCTGTCTCTCATTCATGCACACACAAACACACACACAGGCTTCTCACTCCCATGCTCTCTCTCATGAATACATACACACACACAGGCTTCACACTCCCATGCTGCAACTTTAAAATCAGCAGTCAAAAAAGCAAACAGAATGTTAAGAATTATTAGGAAGGGAATGGTTAAACAGAACGGAAAATGTCATAATGCCTCTGTATCGCTCCATGGTGAGACCGCACCTTGAATACTGTGTACAATTCTGGTTGCCGCATCTCAAAAAAGATATAATTGTGATGGAGAAGGTACAGAGAAGGGCAACCAAAATGATAAAGGGGATGGAACAGCTCTGCTATGAGGAAAGACTAAAGAGGTTATGATTGTTCAGCTTGGAGAAGAGATGGCTGAAGGGGGATATGATAGAGGTCTTTAAAATCATGAGAGGTCTAGAATGGGTAAATGTGAATCGGTTATTTACTTTTTCGGATAATAGAAGGACTAGGGGGCACTCCATGAAGTTAGCATGTGGCACATTTAAAACTAATCGGAGAAAGTTCTTTTTCACTCAACGCACAATTAAACTCTGGAATTTGTTGCCAGAGGATGTGGTTAGTGCAGTTAGTATAGCTGTGTTTAAAAAAGGATTGGATAAGTTCTTAGAGAAGAAGTCCATTACCTGCTATTAATCAAGTTGACTTAGAAAATAGCCACTGCTATTACTAGCAACAGTAACATGGAATAGACTTAGTTTTTGGTACTTGCCAGGTTCTTATGGCCTGGATTGGCCACTGTTGGAAACAGGATGCTGGGCTTGATGGACCCTTGGTCTGACCCAGTATGGCATGTTATGTTCTTATGGTTCAGGAGAAGTTTATAAAAGACTTGGTTACTCTAGTGACTGGGGCTTCTGTAGAGAGAGTGAAGAAAGGAAAGAGGTAGCTCTTACCACCCCGAGGAGATTACAACTAGGGAAGCCAGGAGATTAGGTGAGATGCTCCCAAAGCATCCCAGGTGACCTGAGAGAAATGTAGGAATTTGGGTAATTGAGGAAGAAATCAATCAGAGATGGTGGGAGATGGTGGGACCAGGAGACAAACTGTGCCTTGTTGGAATTTACTACAGGGCTTGGAGAACTTTGCTTTTACAAGAGATAAGGGGGGGGGGGGGTCCTAGTATTGTTCAGGATATTTGTGAGTTCAAGAAGTAAATATAACTGCAGCTGGGGACTTGTGTCCTTCGGTTCCCGACGCCCTGTCTCCGCCCTCCTTACCTCTTTGGCGACTCCCTCTTCGACCGTGGGAAGATTGGCTGCCTCGGCGTCCTTCTGCCGAAGTCCTCCAGCATCCCTGGACCGGCTAGACGCTGCAATCCACCATGTTTCCTGGAGGCCTAGGGGTGCACGCATAGCGCAGCCCCGACGTAAGTACCGGCAATGGTGCGAACCTCAGGGGCGTCCCCCTGAGATGACGTCACCTGCGATGGATATATAAGGTCTTAGAATTTGCTAACACATCGAGTTAGCAAGGAATGGAATGGAACGGACTCGCTTCGGATTCCAAGCTACTCTGCCTTCTTGGACTTACCAGGGGTACCCGCTCCTCCGGGGCCTCACTCTCTCCTTTGTTTTTTCAGGTGACAGTTTGGAACTGGTACTCACTTCTCGAGGGCCCTTGTTCCCAGACTTGCTCTGTATTCTCTTCTGCCTGGAAGTCTTCACTGACAACTACATCAGTGAGTTACCATCCTTTTCTCAGAGCTTTCCCTGGAACCAGGTACTCGCTCCTTGAGGGCCTATTCATTTCAGCTCCTGGGCTTCTATGAGACCATTGTGTGAGTGTTCTATCAAGGTTTCCTTACCTGAACTCTGCATACCCTGCCTACTCACTATATTCAGTTTCTCAACAGCTCAGCCTTCCAGGGATCGCTGTTCCAGTACCTGAGGGACTATGGCCTTGCCAGACACTCCAGCTCACTACTGCCACCTCTGGTGGTTTCTTATATGGTTTAATAAAAGATCTATTGTGTGTCTGTCTCCAAACTCTGAGCCTGACCGGTGGTCCCTCTCGGGATCTTCCCCAGGGGGCGTGGTCATCTGCCACCGGCCCAAGGATTCACCCACAAATATCCCTATCTGTTTGCTAACTCCCTAACAGATTGCTAACTCCTAACAGGACTGACAGCAACATGAGGGACACTGTGCCTGCTTGGGACTCAGTGCAGGGCTCAGAAGATTTTAGCCCATGCAGGAGTGATCATCCCCAGAGCCTCTATGGACCTGATTTCTGTCCCCCACCCCCAACACCACCACAGCCCCATTCCCCTCCCCACCTGCCCATTTCCCGCCCCATGTCCCGGAGGGACAAGGAGGTAATCATCATTGACGACGAGGAGCCCTCCATTGATGCTCCATCGGCGGCCTGGGACCAGCAGGAGCAAGAGGCAGCATCCAAGGATGTGCCTGATGAGAAAGGACGGCCTTCTTCAATCGAGGCATGCCTGGATGCTATCGTGTCACTGCTTACTTGGTTGGACCGCAGGACGGACACACTTCAAGGGCTCCTGGTGTATGTGGGGGCCAATATGGCAGAGCTGGTACATGGCCAGCAGCAGATGATTGAGCTTCTGTCAACCATGGCAGGAGCTGGATTGCTGATGGTCCTGTCCCAGCCCCGGCCAAGTGGGCCCCCACTGCCCCGCCAGTGACACTCCTCCTCATCCCCCCGGGAAATATTCCCAATCCCTGCCCTCCATCCCCACCAGCTCCCTGTACATTTGTATATAGTTTTAACTTTAAATTATAAATATAATTTCATACATTTCATGCTTGTCCTTTTGGCTCTCCACCATTATGACCAGCACCGGTCTCCAGTGCTGTCCCTGTAATGTGCAAGGGGAAAAATATGATAGAGTGGGAAGAGGTTAGAGGAGAGGATGACGACATTGGTAATTTCATGAAATGGGGAGAGGGTACATGAAGATACCAGGCAAGGGGTATCAATGGCGATATCTAGGGTTTGGGGGAAGAGGTGAGTTGTGCCATTATCTCCTGTGTTTTTATTAGAGATGTGAATCGGAACCGTAATCGGTTCCGATTCACATCTCTAATCGGAACCGTAATCGGTTCCGATTCCGGTTCCGATTCACATCGTGCATTTTTTTTCGTGCAGCCCAATCAGGGTTTTTTTTTTTTAATCGGCTGCGCCCGAGCCAATAAACAAAAAACCCACCCCGACACTTCAAAACAGCTCCCTTAGCTTCCCCCCCCCCAAACATTTTAAATCACCTGGTGGTCCAGTGGTGGTCCCGGGAGCGATCTCCCGCTCTCGGGCCGTCGGCTGCCACTAATAAAAATGGCGCCGATGGCCCTTTGCCCTTACCATGTGACAGGGGCTGGCCAATGGCATGGATACCCTGTCACAAAGAAACACAGCCACCCCAGAGATCATAAACAGAAAAATAAAGAAACACAGCCACCCCAGAGAGCATGGACAGACAAAAAAATAAAGAGACACAGCCACCCCAGAGAGCACGGACAGACAGAAAAATAAAGAGACACAGGTCCCCCAGAGATCATAGACAGACAGAAAAATAAAGAGACACAGGCCCCCCAGAGAGCATGGACAGAATGAGAAAGACCTCCAAGAGAGCATGGACAGATAGAAAATCAAATAGACACAGGCCCCCTAGAGAGCATGGACAGACAGAAAAATAAAGAGACACAGGCACCCTAGAGTGCATGGACAGGCAGAAAAATAAAGAAACACAGCCACCCCAGAGAGCATAGACAGAGTGAGAAAGACCTCCGAGAGAGCATGGACAGACAAAAATACCATGAAAAGGCCACTTAATGATGCTCGTTCGGTGTACGCTGGTGATGTTTTGGCGGGGCCTCCCCAGAGAGCATGGACAGACAGAAAAATAAAGAGACACAGGCCCCGCCAAATAATCACCAGCGTACACCGATCGAGCATCCTTAAGCTAAGAAACGTTCTTTACTGGCATCGCAAAATGGATTTCTAGGGGCCAGAAAGCAAGGAATTTCTATAGAAAAACTCCAGGAAGATCAAAACAGAAACATAGCCCCTTAGAGCAAGGACAGAGACTTGGAGAAAGGCTTCCCAGATTGCTACCACAAATATCCCCCAAAAAAAGCGGGCTTTTCTGGCGCCGAAATAAAAGTTACACGGATCGAGCGTCCTTAACCTAAGAGTCGTTCTTCACTGGCGTCGCAAAATGGATTCCTAGGGGCCAGAAAGCAAGGAATTTCTATAGAAAAATGGGAAATGGTTAATAGAACGGAAAATGTCATAATGCCTCTATATCGTTCCATGGTGAGACCGCACCTTGAATACTGTGTACAATTCTGGTCGCCGTATCTCAAAAAAGATATAGTTGCGATGGAGAAGGTACAGAGAAGGGCAACCAAAATGATAAAGAGGATGGAACAGCTCCCCTATGAGGAAAGGCTGAAGAGGTTAGGGCTGTTCAGCTTGGAGAAGAGACGGCTGAGGGGGGATATGATAGAGGTCTTTAAGATCATGAGAGGTCTTGAATGAGTAGATGTGACTTGGTTATTTACACTTTCGAATAATAGAAGGACTAGGGGGCATTCCATGAAGTTAGCAAGTAACACATTTAAGACTAATCAGAGAAAATTCTTTTTCACTCAACGCACAATAAAGCTCTGGAATTTGTTGCCAGAGAAGGTAGTTAGTACAGTTAGTGTAGCTGGGTTCAAAAAAGGTTTGGATAAGTTCTTGGAGGAGAAGTACATTAATGGCTATTAATCAATTATACTTAGGGAATAGCCACTGCTATTAATTGCATCAGTAGCATGGGTTCTTCTTAGTGTTTGGGTAATTGCCAGGTTCTTGTGGCCTGGTTTTTGGCCACTGTTGGAAACAGGATGCTGGGCTTGATGGACCCTTGGTCTGTCCCAGCATGGCAATTTCTTATGTTCTTCTGTTCTTAACTCCAGGAAGGACAAAACAGAAACATAGCCCCTCAGAGCAAGGACAGAGACTTGGAGAAAGGCCTCCCAGATTGCTACCACAAATTAAAAAAAAATAAGCCATACAGGAGGAATAGGACGCCAACAAAAAATGCTGAGAAAAATTTTCAGGAATGCTTATCTTATAAAAAAGTTTGCCCCCTGTACACATGTTTCCAATACCAGCGGACCCATTGATCTTGCGATGCCCTATTTTTGGACATTTCTCTTTAACACGCTCTATCCTCAAACGCTGTATTTAAGAACGTACATTTAAATGTATTCAATAAAAAAAAAAAAAAATATATATATATATATATATATATATATAATATAAAAATTGTTTATATAAGTAGAAAGCTACCAGTTCTTACCTTTGCAAAAGGAAGGAAATGAGATGAAGCTCGTCTCAATGAAGCTCAAGTCATGTGAATTCAAGGGACCAGTCTGTAGCCAGTACAGGTCCAATCAAACTCAACACAAAGGGGAAGTTTACCTGGTTGCAGCTATTGATATACCCTGCTCGTAATAGGATTTTGACGTGCTTGCTGACGTCACAGGCACAAAGTGGGAACAAAGCCGATATCAAATATGCATTATTCCTTTTCAATATCGATTTTTGTATTTCAACAATAGAACTACATTTGCCAAACCTTTTTGACAGTTATATGCAGACTTTTTTGTGTATATTGCTCCAGCGATGCAATATTGAATGTCCGATGCAATTAAAAAAATAGCGCTATAGACGCTGCATTTCGAGCAACACGCACGATTTTCGCACGCTTTTAATTCCAGCTTCATTTAAATATTTCATCAGTGGTACTGGCGAAAAAATATGCATGCGTTAAAACCGCGTGCGTTCCTAATGAGCGCAATTTCTTTGCGTGTTTTTTATTGCATCGGCCTAATTGTAAGTGTTGGAAAAGACTGTAATTAGGGAATAAATGCATTTTTTCTTCTTTTTTTTGGAAAAATTACTGGAGTTGATGGAGCTAGAGTGACAAGTGGGTTAAGAACTATATTTTTTTCTGTTTTTTCCTGCTATTTGTCCAAATGTTTTTTGCTCTGACAAAATCTCAGTCAAACCTTTTTATTTTGAAACACAACGTTCATGTGGACTTTGGGTTCTTGATTAGGCTGTGTGCTTGTGTGTGTCCTCAGCCTCGTTTAGCCCTGCCTGTTATCCTGCCCCCCAGCCAATGGGGACTGCATATTCCCCATCTTGGACTGAGAGGGAAAATAGCTCACGAGGGCTGGGAAGGTGATTGTGGAAGAAAAAAAGGGTTACACATGTTTTGGAAGTTTTGTTCATTTTGGAATGATTTCATGTGTTGTTTTAGGATCAAAATATCTCTCAACTGATATATTTCTATGGCATGGCTAACTTTGCACCAAGTTTCCAATTCATTAACATCAAGGTGTGAATTTGCTCTAAGATTAAGTGGCCTTTTCATGGTAAATGAGAGATTACCTGATTCAGTAGGACACTTAGGTGTGCAAAATCACTCACAAACCTGCATATAATCAGTTTATGATGGACATCTTCCTGATCAGTCTGACATCCAAAATTTGTAGTACTATATTTATGCTCAACATGAGAAGATTGTCAGAGAGGGTGACTCTTAGGCTCCAGAGAAAAACTTGCATTTCAGCAGTGAGACTGTTTACAACAGCTTGGATCAATTGCTGATATTAAAGAGGAAGCCTTATCTAGTCATTTTACGGTTTTCACTTTTGATGATAAGGACAGGCTAATTGGCACCTTGAGCGAAAATCGAAATTAATGCCTGTTTTACACATACACACACACACACACACACACACACATACACTTGGCAACAGCTCTTGCATAGCGCTCTCTCCTTCAGCAGTGACAGTGGCTCCAGCACAATATATTCTTCTCTCCCTGTCCCATACTTCCCTCACCTTCTGCCCAACACCAATATTTCCTTTGCCCTGATTTGGCTTTTCTGCCCTCAATGCCCAGCATCCCCTCTCTTTCTTCCTCTAGCATTCTCTCTCTCTTTCCTTTCCTGCCCAGCAATATCCTCCAGTTTTCTCTCACCTCCTCTTCTCCTCCTCCCCGAAGGCTAATCCTTCAGTTATCACCACAGACAGAAGCCTCCTTTCCCCATACTGCATTCCTGAGTCTTCTATTTGCTTTCCAGATCTTTTACGGAAGGGGGGGGGGGGGCAGCACCCCCTTGACCATGGCGCCCTGTGCGGCTGTACAGGTTGCAAATCCCAAAGGCTGGCCCTGATGTTGACAACTTATGGTTGAATTATACACCTACCAATGTTCCCTCTAAGCTGAACAGTATACTACCAACCACCATCTAACCTCTAGGTGCCATTTCAATCATTTTGCAGTTTGAATTCCAGCCGCATAGTCTCATGGAAGCTAACAGCCCCACTAGTTTTAAATAGCAAGTCAGATGGACCCTGCCTGGTGATTCGACAGGTGTCAGCAGTCCACCATGCAGGTTAAAAAGAACAATGGCATCTATAGACTGTCATCGTTGAGTTCATGACTTCATCCTGAGATACCTTAAACTGAAGCTGAAATGTGTAAACAATTATTTGGACCTAGTTGAAGGCAGTACCGGATAAAGCAGACACAGGTTGGACGAATAATCTACCTCAATAATCAACCATGTGAAACTCTAAGCACACAATCCAGTGCACTCTGAGGGCAGAAACAACTGATTCTATCAAGATTCTAATTGAATATACTTGTCAACCTCCAAGGGTGGTTCTATAATGAGGCAGGGTGAGGCGGCTGCTTCAGGCGGCAAGATTTTGAGGCAGCAAAATTGTCCCCTTAAACCTTCCTGCTACAGTCGACTCACCCTTCATTCAGGCAAATTCTGGCAGCAGGAAAACCTGTAATGCTGGCGGCATGGAGCAACAACATGCTGGCGGGGTTTCCACTCCCCGCCAGCAAAAGAAAGATCCCACGGCGGCATAGAATTGTGGTGGCGCGGAACTGTGAAGTGCTGGCAGGATTTCCACTCCCCGCCAGCAAAAGGACAATCCAGTGGCCAAAGAAGTGTGGGGTTTGTGTATGTGTGTATGAGAGGGAGGCGTATGTGTGTATGAGAGGGAGGCGGGGTGTGTGTGTATATGAGAGGGGGTGGGGTGGTGTGTGTATGAGAGGGTGGGGTGTGTGTATGTATTTATGAGAAGTTGGTGGGTGGGTGTGTGATTGTGTATATATGAGAGTTTTTGTGTATGTATATGTGTATGTGTGTGTGTATGAGGGAGAGTGCCTGCGCACATGTGTGTCCATTTGTGAGAATACCTGTATTTATGTGTGTGAGAGAAGTTAAAGTTTGTGCAACCCTCCTCCAATCTACAACAATCTCAGGAGGACTATAAATCTAAAGTTCCCAGGTATGGAGATTGGGAGATTTTTTTTTTTATCCTTGTTAGTTTTAATTATTGGAAGTGATGTATCTGCTGTTTTGAAATATTTTATTAGTATTTGGTAATATTTTAAACATTTTCATACATGTTTTTAATTGGCTGAATTTATCAGCAGATTTGACATTCTTTTTATTGGTATCTTTAATGTTCTATATTTCTTGATTGTGTTTGCATTGCTGACAGAGCTTCTTGTGATTTCCAGTTCGGTTTTTGGCTGCACGATTCAATTTATATTTTATGATCTCTTTATTCTGTATTTGGTGAGAGTCTATCTGTGTTCTGCTTGTGTGACTGAGGCTTTAGGTATTCTGCTAGGATGTAGTTTCTGTGTATGGGATTTACAACCACCTGGCTTTAATCTGTTTTCCTAATAGGAGGTGTACTGGTGTTTAGGGCCTGATGTAATATTTGCAGTATGGCTTTTTCATAGGTTGAGTGCTGGCAGTTATGATATGGAAGGCTTACTGTATTGGAATTGTAGTTCAGTTTATTCCTGGCTTTCTGTGGGCCAAGTCCACACCCAGTGTACTTTACCATAGACCTAATATCATATTGCATCCAGTAAACCGCGTTAATTACTATGAGAAAAGTAGTTTATTAAGTCTTTTAAACTATTATTATTGAAAGTGTGATTTTTTGCAATGTATACCTATATAATATATATGTTGTTGAAGGTGATATTATTACTTCAGAAGATTGTCTATTTGAATGTCTATTTTCCATATACAATCTGCCTTTTTGGGTTGGGGAAGTTAATACATTTTAAAATGGAAAAGAATGCATAAGTGAAGGCGGCGCTCGCTTGTCTTGTGCCACAGCGGATAGCAGCAGGGAGCAGTTAAAAGAGTTGGGGGAGGAGGGGGGGCTGCAAAAAGTAAGTCGTTTCACACTGCCAGTCCTCTCTCCCCTCCTCCCGGAGCAAGGCTGTTTTCACGCCTGCCTCGGGAGGAGGGGAGGGGAGGGAGGACTGGCAATCCCGTTTTTTTGCTTCGGGAGGAGGGGAGAGGACTGGGGCTGCCCCGGAGACCGACACCCATGGACGCGGCCAGGGCAGGTGAGCGGGGGCTGGGGGGAAGTTTGCCGCCTACCCTTACCCCTGCCTCTAACACAGGGGTAGGGGTAGGCGGTAAGTTAGCAGGTTAAACGCGCGGCAAAACGGCAGGGTAAAAAAGGGATAGTCGGGGCGCGTGTTACTGGATGGTAGGGAATAGCTAATTCGATCGTTTACATGTAATATACATGCCACGGGCGGAAGGGGTTGCCCGGGGATTTTAGGACGCAGTAGGAGTAGGTTAAAGGGGATTGGGGATCGCAGGAAGTGCTAACACGGCCGGAAAGTGAGTAGAACGCGGGTAAGGAGCGGGATAAATGCGGCCGCACTTTACTGGATAGACCTACATGTAACTTTGCTACTTGAAAAATGAATTCTGTAGTAGGGATGTGAATCGTTTTTTGACAATTTAAAATATCGTCCGATATATTTTAAATCGTCAAAAATCGTTAGAGCCACGATACAATAACAATTCCCCCGATTTATCGTCAAAAAATCGTAAATCGGGGGGAGGGGAAGGGGGAGGGTGGGAAAACCGGCACACTAAAACACCCTAAAACCCACCCCGACCCTTTAAAATAAAATAAATAAATGGCGCCGGCTGAAGACAACACGATTCGATTGCAGGAGGTCGTTCCGGACCCCCGCTGGACCCCCAGGTAATTTAAGGCATTTTGGGGGGGTTCGGGAGGGTGGGGGATTTATTTTAAAGGGTCGGGGTGGGTTTTAGGGTGTTTTAGTGTGCCGGTTCACGATTTTAACGATTTTAACGATATTTTAAAAACCCAAACGGCGACGATACGATTCCCTCCCCCTCCCAGCCGAAATAGATTGTTAAGACGATCGAGGACACGATTCACATCTCTATTCTGTAGATACCAAACACGAATGTTCCCTTTTGGCTAATGTCGCTACTATTAGAGAAATGGCCACATCTTGCACAATACTGGTGTACCAAGACTGGATAACCATTGTTAACAATAGAGAATCTTCCCTTAGATATTCAAGATGATCTATCAATAATAACATGTGTGGAGTCCCGAACATATAATTGCTAGAAAAAAGCTTCAAAAAAATCTGCAAAGTTAACAATAAGTTCAAAAATCGGCCCCTTCATTGATACAATGGGCCTGCTGGAGAAAATAGAAATGTGTGTACTTTGGGGAAAATAATAGAAGAGGAATAAGTGGATAAATGACTTGTAAAAAGATTTATTTTATTTATTTATTTAATACTTTTTTATACCGACCTTCATAGTTATAACCATATCGGATCGGTTTATATAGAACAAGGGTATAACTGAAGCAATAAATAAAAGTAATTAACAATAGAGGTGAATAAGGCAAAGTTACATTTAACAAGGAGTAAAAACTTGGAAGCTTAAATAGCTGGAAGAAAGGTAAGGCAGGAGGTAATTATGACATAAAACAATAAATAATATGGGTTATGGCTTAAGGTGCTTTAACTTGGAAGTGCGCAAGATAATTTCCTTCCTTGTCAAAACTTTATCTTTAGGCACAGTTAACTAATCTGTATGTATCTCAGATGTGGGGTCGTAAGTTTAACAATTAACGTTTAAGCATGTATGTCTATTTTCTTTCTAGGGCACCTTGATCTGATTGCAAATCATTATGTATGAATTTATCGGAAACTGCTGGACTTTTCCAAAATTGTACTCAGCTTGCATCTCAAAACCTCTAATAATGGGGGGGGGCCTAGGCAACCTCCACACATCGCAGCCTTTCTTTTTCCTTCCACATTTCGTCGTATGAAGTCATCCTCTTCCTCAGGGAGCATGACTTAATAACACATGTTGGGTATTTGCTTTAGTGCTTTTAGAATGCACTCCTCAAGGTCCGTTTTGTTCTCATCATTAATTTGGGTGCGCAGCATCAGGACTAATTGCTGAGGTGAATGCCATCTACAATTTTGGAACTTATTAACAATTCTCAAATACATGTTCTCTCCCAGTCATTCCGTCAGCACTTTTCTGTAATAAATCATATTTTACTGTGGTAGGTTTTGTTTCTTGTCTTTAGCATGCACAATTGAATCTGCTGTAAGACGATGTTTACTGTGCTCAGAAGGGAGACTGAGGATCCGGTTGTGAATTGCATCTTTTTATAAAATACAACAGAATTTCCTGTGATGTCCTTAGCTGTAAAATAATAATCAATACCTGGTAGTAGTCCTAAAGAGAAATACTGAAATGATCAGGGCCCCTGCTTTAATAATATGACCTATTGCACAGAATATTTGTGTAGTTTGACAATGCTGACTACCATGCAGTGACAAATAGTTCTGTGCATGTTCAACATAGATGTGATAAAGTTTTAGTATCCTGAGCTGTTCAATTTATTACCACTTAATACCCACTCAAAGGGGCTGTTAAGTTTTAATTAAACCTGCAATCTCTGATGTGGAAATGCAATTAGAAGACGTGATTGGAAAAACTGCTTGCTGTTAGATTTCCTTTTGGTGGATACCAGCTAATCCCCATTTACCATAAGGGCGATCAAGCAAATGCTCTTTTTGAATCCCTGTTTGCTAATTGTCTGTTATGTGCATGGAACTTCACTTCTCTTCCCCCTCTCCTTCCCTGTTCCCCCCTCCCCTGATTCTTGACCCCACCTCTTGTACTGTGCTAGAAAAGGTCTGTCCGGAAGGTCTTCTTTTGAATGCACCTCCCTACACAAAGCTCAGTATGTTGTATAAAAGGATCTCCCTGGAACTTAACCGGTACAGAAAGAAAGAGAAAGCAAGGGACAGATACTGCACCTCCCAGCAGCAACAGGTAAGACAGCCAACTTCATCTCTGCCTTTTGAATTATTCCATCTTTTCTTGTTTATTCTTTTAAAAGAATTTGGGGGTGGTTCACAGATTGCTTTCAGGTCCTGCTACAGTATTTCTTGTACAGGTCCTGTCCAGGTAAGAATAAGAATTTAGTATTCATAGTGACATTACTCAACAATCAGAAAAACCTACCAGTGTACGAAAAACACACAAAACTGATGCAGGGGTTGGACTGACTCTGGAGAGTATTTCAAAAGAAAATATGTCTTTTCTCTAGGTGGTATATCCTGGTGTCTAATATGTTTTGATATTCTCCATTAAATCTGCTATAACATTGGTTGACATTGCTTTTACTTGGCTTGTTGCCCACTTTCTGCCGATTCCCCAGTATCATACTGCATGGTCGTTCAGTATGATATCAGCTCCTCTCATCACTACTGCTTCTCGTGAATTAAATAGAAAAGCACTTAAGCAGCTACAGAAATGTCCAAGCAATAAAAAAAAGAGAGAGCAGGATCTGGTAAGGGGAAAGGCATACAGTACAGGGTAAAAACAGGAACAATAAAACTAGCAGATTAATTTTGCAGAAAGAGTGGAAGCATATCACAATGCAAGAACCCCCAAAGACCAGAACTAAGAGTGCATTTTAAAGCATTTTCCTCTATCACTTTTAGCTGCAAAATTTTCATTATTGCTGAAATAATTGTATATTGCTAACCAAATCTAATCCTACAGATTAAAATATTTAATAACACAGAAACATTGTATATTAAGATTAACATTCTGAAACAAATTCTGGGTACAATGACACTTCGATAGGCAATTTTCATTGTACGGTTGATAGCAATTTGCTTTGTCCAAAAATTTCAGTTACTCTGAAGAACACACTGCAAGATGAAACTTTACTGCCAAGAAAATACTGCAAAAAGGTGGATACATTTATGATGCAATAGCAAGAATTTTAACCGATAAGGAGAACAATCATCGAAACCAATATGCCAGTAAATATTACAATTTACACTCATAAATCGCCAGTCAAAATATTGCCTTGCTTCAGTGCAGCTAAGAGTGTGCATGTTGTTCGACAATGAGCACACTTTTACTTGCATTCTTGGGGATGCATTTTGAGTGGAATCAGAACCCCCCCCCCCCCACAAGGATTGTATTTTTAACCATTTGCATGTTGCTTTCCATAGAAAATCCACCCGCTCAAAATGAAGCTGCAAAGGTTAGTTTGAAAGGGGAAGCAGGAGTGTACTTTCTCTTTAAATCTTGGTGGGTGCAGGTGAAAAGAACCTCCAGACACTGCCCCAAGCCCGACAGTCAAATAAATAGCTCCCTGTATGGCTCATAGCTTCCTTTTTAAAAAAAAATAAAATACTGAGTGTAAGGAGTTCTATAATTTTCATGAAAAATGTGTGTCAATAGTACTCCTTAGGGAGGACAATTTTCAAAGTCATTTACCCAGGTAAATCGGTATTTGTTTGACAGCTGAGCTCTTCAGTCAACAAAAAGAATGTGCCATCTTCCACAATCCATGTACTTTTCAGCCAGTTTAAGAAAGAGTTATTCATGGGGGCACGGGTTGGGCGTTGGGGGGGGGGGGGAAACAATGTGCATAGAATTTGAATATTCTAAACTATGCATAATGTTTTGCCTCTGCAAATGCACGTGGGTGGCTTTAACCTGCACACCTTGAGGGCAATTTACAAAGGGAAACTCTGCGGGTAGTTTCCCCTTTGAAGACTGACTGCAAGTTGCATGGGTATAAAGTACTAGCATACATTTTTGAGGGGAAAATATGATGTATAGTTTAGAAAATACAAATCTATACACGTTGTTTTCCTCCCCTTTCAAAAAAGTGCCTCCAGTCTCCAGCATAGGCACAAAAGTTGGGGAGTCAAAGAGAGACGCAAGATTGCATCTGACAATGATTGACTGGAGCAACGGGTTGCTGTAGCATTAATATTGAATTTAATTCATATTCCTACTACAGTTTTCAAATTTGTTTTCTTTCAATTTATACATTTGGATTTATTTTCTGTGATTCTTATATCTATTAATAAAGACAGAAGATAATAAATATATTAGTTGTTTAAGGGAAAAAAATAAATAGAAGTAGGGAGATCTTGGTCTCCCTTGAAAGTGCTCTCATCAAACACGTGGCAAAATAATCCACAAGGGAGGAAGCAATAACAGTTCAAACACTTACAGACAGGGAATGTGTTTCTACTCTTCACCTAGGCTTCAGTGACTCACAGTGTGACAGATTTACTATAAGAGCAAAGGCAGAAATTTGTCACATAAGCTCTAGGACTTCAAGAGTATCAACTTTGTTAAATTTGGAGAATAACTTAGGGAAGCACTGGCAAAGTGGAAAGATAAGTATTTATTACAGAAGATTTGCCATACTGGGTCACACAAAGGGTCCATGAAGCCCAGCATCCTGTTTCCAACAGTGACAATCCAGGTCCAAGTACCTGGCCAGATCCCAAGGGATAGATAGATTCCAAGCAGCTTGTCCCAAGAATAAGCAGTGGATTTATGCAATTCTACCTTAATAATGGTTAATGGACTTTTCCTCTAAGAACTTGTCCAAACCTTTTTTAAATGCAACTATACTAATGGTTTTCATCACATCCTCTGGCATTGAATTCCAGAGTTTCATTTTGCATTGAGTAAAAAAATATTTTCTCTTATTAGTTTTAAATGTATCACCTAGCAACTTCTTTGAATGTCCCCTAGTCTTTGTACTCTTTGATAAACAACTGATAAACATTTACTTTTTCCACTCCACTCATTATTTTATACACCTCTATCATATCTCCCTCAGTTGCCTCTTCTCCAGCCTTTTCTCATAGGGGAATTGTTCCATACCTTTTATCATTTTGGTTACCCTTTTCTGTACCTTTTCTAATTCTGCTATATCGTTTTTTGAGAAGTGGTGACCAGAATTGTGCACACTGACAGGCCAATACAGTAAAGTGCGGCCACGGTTACCCTGCTTCTAACTAGCTTTCTACTCACAATTTGGCCGTGTTAGTCCAACCTGCGATTCACTATCCCTTTTAACCCATCCTTACCGCCTCTTTAAATCAACGGGTAACCCTTTCCGCCCGCGGCATGTATATGAGATGTAAATGATCTGATTAGCTATTCCCTCCTATACAGTAATGCGTGCCCCGATTATCGCTTTTCAAACCTGCAGTTTTGCCGCGCGTTTAACCTGCTAATTTACCACCTGCCCCTACCCATGCATTAGTGTGGAGCATCAGGCAAGCAGAGACGAAATTTCACGGGCCACGAAGCAGCCCCAGCCAGCCCCACTTCACTGCCTGACCCCCTCACTCCCCGGGACAAGACCAAAGTGAATCGAGCAAACTTTCCGCCAGCCCCCGCTCACCTGCCCTGGCCGCGTCCATGGGTGCCGATCTCCCGCGCTGACAGCTCCGGAGCAGCCCCAGTCCTCGCTCCCCTCCTCCCGGGGACAGCCGGCGGCGAGAGCAGCTTCAGCAGCCCGGGGCGGATCGGGTGCTCCCCATGGCTCCCTATTCTCTAAAAGGTAATGAGTGCACGCCGTGACCTCGGACGTCGCACACCGTGACCTGAGCGCCCAGCTGGACGTCCGAGGTCACGGCGTGCACTCATTACCTTTTAGAGAATAGGGAGCCATGGGGAGCGCCCGATCCGCCCCGGGCTGCTGAAGCTGCTCTCGCCGCCGGCTGTCCCCGGGAGGAGGGGAGCGAGGACTGGGGCTGCTCCGGAGCTGTCAGCGCGGGAGATCGGCACCCATGGACGCGGCCAGGGCAGGTGAGCGGGGGCTGGCGGAAAGTTTGCCCGATTCACTTCGGTCTTGTCCCGGGGAGTTAGGGGGTCAGGCAGTGAAGCAGGGCTGGCTGGGGCTGCTCTGGAGCTGTCAGCACGGGAGATGGACGCGGCCAGGGCAGGTGAGCAGGGGCTGGGGAAAGTTTGGGGGGAGTTAGGGATCAGTTAGGGGGTCAGTCAGCCCTTCTCCTGTATCCACTTCCTAGTACCTGTCATTTCAAATGTCATTTGAAATGACAGGTACCAGCGCACCCAGGATACTGTATAGGCGCTGTATAGCGCCTATACAGTAAAATGGATTGCGCTTCTTGGACGCGCATTGGACGCGGCTTGCATTTGCATGCCATTTAAATACAGTATCGAGCGGTATGTGATCCAGACTGTGTGTGCGGCAAACGCGGGTGCGCCTGGCACTAATGCACCTCTTTCTACCTCACTTTACTGTATCGGCCCGTATGTAAGATGAGGTCACACTATGGAGTGATATAGAATCATTATGATATTCTCTGTTTTATTCTCCATTCCTTTCCTAATAATTCTTAGCATTCTATTTGCTTTCTTGACTGTTGCTGCATACTAAGTAGAAGATTTCAACATATTATCAAGGATGATGTCTAGATCTTTTTCCTGAATGGTGATTCCAAATGTGGAACCTTGCATTGTGTAGCTATATTTTGGGTTACTCTTCCCTAAGTACCACACTTTACACTTGTCCTCATTAAATTTGATTTGCCATTTGCATGCCCAATCTCCTAGTTTTGCAAGGTCCTCTTGCAATTTCTCACAATCCTTTTAGGATTTAATAACTTTGAATAATTTTGTTTCATTGGAAATTTGATCACCTCATTTGTTGTTCCGATTGCTAGGTCATTTATAAATATATTAAAAAGCAGTGGTCCCAGAACAGATCCGTGGAGCATGCCACTATTCACCTTTTTCCATTGGGAAAATTTACCATTTAGTCCTGCTCTCTGTTTTCTATCTTTTAACCAGTTCCCATGCCACAATAGGATTCTGCTTCCTAGCCCATGACTTTATAATTTCCTAAGAATTTTTTCATGAGGGACTTTGACAAATGCTTTCTGGAAATCCAGATACACTATATCAACTGGCTCAACTTTATCCACATGTTTATTTATGCCCTCAAAAAAAGTAGCAGATTTCTAAGCTAAATCCATCTTGGCTTTGTCCGATTAAATTATGACCATCTATATGTTCAGTAATTTTGTACTTTGTAATAGTTTCTATCATTTTACATGGCACAGATGTCAGACTCACTGGTCTGCAGTTTCCTGGATAAACCCTTGATCCCTTTTTAAAAATTGATGTTACATTGGCAACCCTCCAGTCTTCTGGTATCACTGACGATTTTAATTATAGTTTTCAAATTACTAATAGCTGGTCTGCAATTTCATTTTTCAGTTCTTTCAGCACACTGGATGGATATCATCTGGTCCCGGTGATTTCTACTCTATAATTTGTCAATTTTCCCTATCACTGATTCCAGGTACACTGAGGTTTGTTTCAGTTCTGCTGAATCATCACCTTTGAATATCATTTCTGGCATGGGTATCTCTTTTACCTCTCCATCTGTGAAGACCAAAGCAAAGAATTAATTTAGTCTCTCTACTATGGCTTTGTCATCACTTTTACAAACCATTGATCATCTTATCATCCTCATAATTTTTTTATTTTGAATGTATCTGAAAAAAAATGTATTATGCATTTTTGTTTCCATGGCAAGCCTCTTTTAAAATTCTCTCTTTGCTTTCCTTATCAATGCTTTGCATTTAACTTGCCAGTGCTTATGCTGTTTCTTATTTTCTTCATTCAGATCCCTTTTCCATTTCTTGAAAAATGTTCTTTTAACTATTTACTATTTTAACTATTTACTATTTAACTTTTAACTATTATAGCCTCTCTCACCTTGCCTTTGTACCATGATGGTAATCATTTAATGTTCTTCCCACCTTGTCTAATGTGTGGAATACATCTGGTCTGGGTTTTCAGGATGGTAATTTTAAACAATGTCCATGCCTGTTGTAAACTCTTAACTTTTGCAGCTGCTCCTTTAAGATTTTTCCTAACCATTTTCCTCATTTTATCATAGTCACTCTTCTGAAAGTTAAATGTTGTCACAGTAGATTTCTTTAGTGTCCTCTCTCCAGTTATTAAGTTGAATTTGATCATGTTGTGATCACTATTGCCAAGTGGCTCCAATATTGATACCTCTCAAACCAAATCCTATGTTCCACTAATGACTAGGTCTAAAATATGTTCCCTTCTTGTTGGTTCTTGTACCAGCTTCTCCATAAAGCAGTCATTTATTTTATCTAGGAATTTTATCTCTCTTACATGACCTGATGTGATATTCACCCAGTCAATACTGGGATAATTGAAATCATTCATTATTATTGTGCTGCTAATTTTGTTAACTTCCTTAATTTCTTTTACCATTTCATTGTCTGTTTGTTCATTCTGGCCAGGTGGATGGCAATAAAACCCCATTGCTATTTTATTCCCCTTTTCACCTGGCTGACAATTCTACCATAAAGATTCAAAATTGCATTTTGTTTCCTGCAGAACTTGTATCATGTTTGACTCAATACCCTCTTTTATATAGGTGAAATAGAAGAGCAATGGGCTAAATTAAAATGAGCCATTGCAAAGATAACACATCTTTGTCAGGAAAGTAAATACAAGGAAGAGAAAACAGAGACCAGTATGGTTTTCAAAACAGGTATTAGAAAATTTAAACAAAAACAATTAGTATTGAAAAGGTAGACAGCATCTCAGAAAGAAGGCGGGGAAAGTAGTCAGGACAGCAAAGGCATGAGCATAATAGCTAATGCATTAAAACAAAGTGAGAAGATTTTCTTCAGATGCCAGTAAAAGGAGAAAAGAACAGAAGTGGAATTATAAGGGCAAAAAGAAAAATCATAAATGCTGAATATTTTTGTTTCCTGGTTACCAAAGAAGGAGCTTAAAAAGGATCACTGATAGTTGATAGGATATCATTCCATTTATAAAACAGAGGGCTCACTGGAACTAGCAAAACTGTGAGTAAAGCAGTGGGACCAGATGGGACTTATCCTAGGCTTTTAAGGGAGCTTAGGAAAAGTAAAAAGTCATGGGATAGGTGGCAATGTCCTTTCGTGGATTGCAAACGGGCTAAAAGACAGGAAACAGAGAGTAGGATTAAATGGACAATTTTCTCAGTGGAAGGGAGTGGACAGTGGAGTGCCTCAGGGATCTGTATTGGGACCCTTACTTTTCAATATATTTATAAATGATCTGGAAAGAAATACGACGAGTGAGATAATCAAATTTGCAGATGACACAAAATTGTTCAGAGTAGTTAAATCACAAGCAGATTGTGATAAATTGCAGGAAGACCTTGTGAGACTGGAAAATTGGGCATCCAAAAGGCAGATGAAATTTAATGTGGATAAGTGCAAGGTGATGCATATAGGGAAAAATAACCCATGCTATAATTACACAATGTTGGGTTCCATATTAGGTGCTACAACCCAAGAAAGATCTAGGCGTCATAGTGGATAACACATTGAAATTGTTGGTTCAATGTGATGCGGCAGTCAAAAAAGCAAACAGAATATTGGAATTATTAGAAAGGGAATGGTGAATAAAACGGAAAATGTCATAATACCTCTGTATCGCTCCATGGTGAGACCGCACCTTGAATACTGTGTACAATTATGGTCGCTGCATCTCAAAAAAGATATAATTGCAATGGAGAAGGTACAGAGAAGGGCTACCAAAATGATAAGGGGAATGGAACAACTCCCCTATGAGGAAAGACTAAAGAGGTTAGGACTTTTCAGCTTGGAGAAGAGACGACTGAGGGGGGATATGATAGAGATGTTTAAAATCATGAGAGGTCTAGAACGGGTAGATGTGAATCGGTTATTTACTCTTTCGGATAGTAGAAAGACTAGGGGGCACTCCATGAAGTTAGCATGGGGCTCATTTAAAACTAATCGGAGAAAGTTCAATTTTACTCAATGCACAATTAAACTCTGGAATTTGTTGCCAGAGGATGTGCTTAGTGCAGTTAGTATATCTGTGTTTAAAAAAGGATTGGATAAGTTCTTGGAGGAGAAGTCCATTACCTGCTATTAAGTTCACTTAGGGGCGGATTTTCAGAGCCCTGCTCGCCTAATCCTCCCAAAAACCGGGGTGGATTTAGGCGAGCAGGGCCCTGCGCGCCGGTGAGCCTATTTTACATAGGCCTACCGGCGCGCGCAGAGCCCGGGACTCGCGTAAGTCCCGGGGTTCTCCGAGGGGGGCGTGTTGGGGGGCGTGTCGGGGGCGAGCCCGAACCGCGCGGCGTTTAGGGGGAGTGCCGGGAGCGTTTCGGGGGCGGACCCGGAGGCGTGGTTACGGCCCGGGGCGGCCCGGGGGCGTGGCCGCGCCCTCCGGACCCGCCCCCAGGTCGCGTCCCGGCGCGCAGGAGGCCCGCTGACGCGTGGGGATTTACGCCTCCCTCTGGGAGGCGTAAATCCCCAGACAAGGTAAGGGGGGGGCTTAGACAGGGCCGGGGTGGGTGGGTTAGGTAGGGGAAGGGAGGGAAGGTGAGGGGAGGGCAAAAGGAAGTTCCCTCCGAGGCCGCTCCGATTTCGGAGCGGCCTTGGAGGGAACGGGAGTAGGCTGCGCGGCTCGGCACGCGCCGGCTATACAGAATTGATAGCCTTGTGCGCGCCGATCCAGGATTTTAGTGGATACGCGCGGCTCCGCGCGTATCTACTAAAATCCAGCGTACTTTTGCTTGCGCCTGATGCGCCAGCAAAAGTAGGCCTATTCGCATAGTTTGAAAATCTACCCCTTAGAGAATAGCCACTGCCATTAGCAATGGTAACATGGAATAGACTTAGTTTTTGGGTACTTGCCAGGTTCTTATGGCCTGGATTGGCCACTGTTGGAAACAGGATGCTGGGCTTGATGGACCCTTGGTCTGACCCAGTATGGCATTTTCTTATGTTCTTAGATTCTGGCAACTCCACTGACTCTCTGGAGACATGAGAGATTCATAAAAGCAGATGTATAGAGGAGGCTAATAACTACAGGATAGTTAGTCTGACTTCAGTGCTGGGTAAATTAATAGTGTCACTATTAAAGGAAAGGATAGTGAAATACCTTAGATACAGCAGATTGCAGGATCAAAGATGGTATGAATTTACCAAGAGGAGATCATATCAAACAAATCAACTTTCTAAATTGGATGAGCAAAGGACTGGATTATTGGCGACCATGGTATACTTTTATTGTGGTAAAGCTTCTGACACTAACTCACATACAGGCTGATGTACTATTGGGGAGAAAAAAATTTGCAAAGGCAACTTCACATGGTAAAATCACTAACAGTGGGCTCATAAAAATTGGTTTTATGTGTGTAAATGTCTGTTAGAAAATAGCGCTGGGCTGAGTGCATGTAAAGGTACCTGTATAATCCAGCTACCCGCATACTTTTATGCAAACTGGGGGAGATGTGTTCGGGAAATGGGGAGGGGCAGAGATGGGGAGGTGTTGAAACTTATGGGGCAGATTTTTAATCTTATGCAAGCGGGGTACATTTGTGCGCGCTATCCGGCACGTACAAATGTACACCCGATTTTATAACATGCGCGCGCTGCCACGCGCATGTTATAAAATCCAGGGTCAGCACGCACAAGGGGGTGCACACTTGTGCACCTTGCACGCGCCGAGCCCTAGGGGAGCCCCGATGGCTTTCCCGTTCCCTCCGAGGCCGCTCCGAAATCGGAGCGGCCTAGGAGGGAACTTTCCTTTCGCTCCCCCCACCTTCCCCTCCCTTCCCCTATCTAACCCACCCCCTGCCCTATCTAAATCCCCCCATACCTTTATCGCAGGAGTTATGCCTGTCTCTGGCAGGCGTAACTTGAGCGCGCCGGCCAGCTGCCGGCGCGCCAACCCCTGGCACTGCCGCTGTGCCGGAGGACTCGGGACCCGCCCATGGACCGCCACCCCGCCCCGGCCCCGCATCACCCCAGTACATATATGCGTCCCAGGGCTTGGGCGCGCTGCTGAGCCTATACAAAATAGGCTTGGCGCGCGCAGGGGTAGGTTTAAAAGGTTACGCGCATATATTACGCATGCAACCCTTTGAAAATCTACCCCTATATAATTACTTTATGATTTTGAAAATTATGCAGAGAATTTTCAAAGGAATTACATGTGTAAAATTAGCATATATACTTGTAAGTATATTGTACTCACGTACGTGCTATTTTATAAACATTAAAAATATGCATGTTTTCAGTTTTGCGGCATAAATAAGGAGCAGTTTAGGAGCGTTATGGGGCAGAGCTAAGACTTACGCACATAAAGGTGAATTTAAAAAATGCAGCATGTGCCAAAATCGGAAGATGTGTGTGCATGAAGGACATGCGTGCACCCAGTGGATTTTAAAAGCCGGCAACATGCGCGCACACCTCTTGATGTGCAAATATCTCACTCCAATTCAAAAAGGGGCATAGTGAGTAGAGCTTGGGTGTTCCAGGGCGAGGCTAAGAGAGGTGCACGCAAATACTTACATGCCTAGGTTCAGTGCTGCGTTACTTTACTTCTGCTATGGTGGAGGTGTAAGTTTTTAAAAAATTTAAAAAGACATCCTTGAGGGGTTTAAGGATCTGCAGCAACTTGGGGGGGGGGGGGAGTGCAGGCTATTATACCAGGGGAATTTGGAGGACCTATCTCTACACTGAGCAGCTACAAAAGTAAAAAAAAATGTCCAAGAGGCATGGTCATTGTTAAAAAATACCATTCTAGAAGCATAAGAACATAAGAAATTGCCATGCTGGGTCAGACCAAGGGTCCATCAAGCCCAGCATCCTGTTTCCAACAGAGGCCAAATCAGGGCCATAAGAACCTGGTAATAATTACCCAAACACTAAGAAGATCCCATGCTACTGATGCAATTAATAGCACAGTCTAGATGTATTCCACACATTAAGAAAGGCGGAAAGAAGGCAAAACGATTGCCGGCATGGTTAAAAGGGGAGGTGAAAGAAGCTATTTTAGCCAACAGATCTTCATTCAAAAATTGGAAGAAGGATCCAACAGAAGAAAATATGATAAAGCATAAATGTTGGCAAGTTAAATGTAAGACATTGATAAGACAGGCTAAGAGAGAATTTGAAAAGAAGTTGGCTGTAGAGGCAAAAACTCACAGTAAAAGCTTTTTAAAATATATCCAAAGCAGAAAGCCTGTGAGGGAATCAGCTGGACCGTTAGATGATCGAGAGGTTAAAGGGGCACTTAGAGAAAATAAGGCCATCGCAGAAAGATTAAATGATTTCTTTGCTTCGGTGTTTACTGAAGAGGATGTTGGGGAGGTACCTGTAATGGAGAAGGTTTTCATGGGTAATGATTCAGATGGACTGAATCAAATCACGGTGAACCTAGAAGATATGGTAGGCCTGATTGACAAACTGAAGAGTAGTAAATCACCTGGACCGGATGGTATACACCCCAGAGTTCTGAAGGAACTAAAAAATGAAATTTCAGACCTATTAGTAAAAATTTGTAACCTATCATTAAAATCATCCATTGTACCTGAAGACTGGAGGATAGCAAATGTAACCCCAATATTTAAAAAGGGCTCTAGGGGTGATCCAGGAAACTATAGATCGGTTAGCCTGACTTCAGTGCCAGGAAAAATAGTGGAAAGTGTTCTAAACATCAAAATCACAGAACATATAGAAAGACATGGTTTAATGGAACAAAGTCAGCATGGCTTTACCCAGGGCAAGTCTTGCCTCACAAATCTTCACTTTTTTGAAGAAGTTAATAAACATGTGGATAAAGGTGAACCAGTAAATGTAGTATACTTGGATTTTCAGAAGGCGTTTGACAAAGTTCCTCATGAGAGGCTTCTAGGAAAAGTAAAAGTCATGGGATAGGTAGTGATGTACTTTCGTGGATTGCAAACTGGCTAAAAGACAGGAAACAGAGTAGGATTAAATGGACAATTTTCTCAGTGGAAGGGATTGGACAGTGGAGTGCCTCAGGGATCTGTATTGGGACCCTTACTTTTCAATATATTTATAAATGATCTGGAAAGAAATACGACGAGTGAGATAATCAAATTTGCAGATGACACAAAATTGTTCAGAGTATTTAAATCACAAGCAGATTGTGATAAATTGCAGGAAGACTTTGTGAGACTGGAAAATTGGGCATCCAAATGGCAGATGAAATTTAATGTGGATAAGTGCAAGGTGATGCATATAGGGAAAAATAACCCATGCTATAATTACACAATGTTGGGTTCCATATTAGGTGCTACAACCCAAGAAAGAGATCTAGGGGTCATACTGGATAACACATTGAAATCGTCGATTCAGTGTGCTGCAGCAGTCAAAAAAGCAAACAGAATGTTGGGAATTATTAGAAAGGGAATGGTGAATAAAACGGAAAATGTCTTAATGCCTCTGTATCGCTCAATGGTGAGACCGCACCTTGAATACTGTGTACAATTCTGGTCGCCGCTGTTGTGAATAAGCTGTTTTAGTGGACCCTTGGGCCGGCCTGCGGGAGACTGGAGAGAGATGGGCTATAGTCTCTGCTTGAGGGCAGGCCGGGAGGCAGATACCAGGCAGGCAACAGACGGTGAGCTTCACCCAGGAAGCTGGTACATCCCCGGGAGGAGCCCAGCCGCTTGGGACTTAGGGGATTCACCCTGGAATCCGGTGCTCCCCCGGGAGGAGCCCGTAGGAGCCCGGCCGCTGGGACTTAGGAGATCACGGAGGCTGGAGCTGAAGCAGACGGGCAGGGATCCGGAATCAGGCAGGAACTGAAGCAGGACAGGTACTGGATCCAAGCTGGAATTGAAGCAGGACAGGTTACTGGGACTAAGCAGGGACTGAAGCAGGACAGGTACTGGATCCAAGCTGAAACTGAAGCAGGACAGGTACTGGAACCAAGCAGGAACTGATGCAGGGCAGGTACTGGATCCAAGCTGGAACTGAAGCAAGACAGGTCACTGGAACCAAGCAAGAGCAAAGATAGGACTTGGACACAGAAACGTAGCAAGTCTTAGGCAGGAACGGAGCTGCTAAGGCAATAGCAGGCTCCGGGGCTCGGAGCAACTGGGAAGCGCAAGGAACCCCGTTGCAAGGCAAAGTTAAGAACATAAGAACATAAGAAAATGCCATACTGGGTCAGACCAAGGGTCCATCAAGCCCAGCATCCTGTTTCCAACAGTGGCCAATCCAGGCCATAAGAACCTGGCAAGTACCCAAAAACTAAGTCTATTCCATGTAACCATTGCTAATGGCAGTGGCTATTCTCTAAGTGAACTTAATAGCAGGTAATGGACTTCTCCTCCAAGAACTTATCCAATCCTTTTTTAAACACAGCTATACTAACTGCACGAACCACATTCTCTGGCAACAAATTCCAGAGTTTAATTGTGCATTGAGTAAAAAATATTTTCTCCGATTAGTTTTAAATGTGCCCCATGCTAACTTCATGGAGTGTCCCCTAGTCCTTCTACTATCCGAAAGAGTAAATAACCGATTCACATCTACCTGTTCTAGACCTCTCATGATTTTAAACACCTCTATCATATCCCCCCTCAGTCGTCTCTTCTCCAAGCTGAAAAGTCCTAACCTCTTTAGTCTTTCCTCATAGGGGAGTTGTTCCATTCCCCTTATCATTTTGGTAGCCCTTCTCTGTACCTTCTCCATCGCAATTATATCTTTTTTGAGATGCGGCGACCAGAATTGTACACAGTATTCAAGGTGCGGTCTCACCATGGAGCGATACAGAGGCATTATGACATTTTCCGTTTTATTCATCATTCCTTTTCTAATAATTCCCAACATTCTGTTTGCTTTTTTGACTGCCACAGCACACTGAACCGACGATTTCAATGTGTTATCCACTATGACACCTAGATCTCTTTCTTGGGTTGTAGCACCTAATATGGAACCCAACATCGTGTAATTATAGCATGGGTTATTTTCCCTATATGCATCACCTTGCACTTATCCACATTAAATTTCATCTGCCATTTCGATGCCCAATTTTCCAGTCTCACAAGGTCTTCCTGCAATTTATCACAATCTGCTTGTGATTTAACTACTCTGCACAATTTTGTGTCATCTGCAAATTTGATTATCTCACTCGTCGTATTTCTTTCCAGATCATTTATAAATATATTGAACAGTAAGGGTCCCAACACAGAACCCTGAGGTACTCCACTGTCCACTCCCTTCCACTGAGAAAATTGCCCATTTAATCCTACTCTCTGTTTCCTGTCTTTTAGCCAGTTTGCAATCCACGAAAGGACATCGCCACCTATCCCATGACTTTTTACTTTTCCTAGAAGCCTCTCATGAGGAACTTTGTCAAACGCCTTCTGAAAATCCAAGTATACTATATCTACCGGTTCACCTTTATCCACATGTTTATTAACTCCTTCAAAAAAGTGAAGCAGATTTGTGAGGCAAGACTTGCCCTGGGTAAAGCCATGCTGACTTTGTTCCATTAAACCATGTCTTTCTATATGTTCTGTGATTTTGATGTTTATAACACTTTCCACTATTTTTCCTGGCACTGAAGTCAGGCTAACCGGTCTGTAGTTTCCCGGATCGCCCCTGGAGCCCTTTTTAAATATTGGGGTTACATTTGCTATCCTCCAGTCTTCAGGTACAATGGATGATTTTAATGATAAGTTACAAATTTTTACTAATAGGTCTGAAATTTCATTTTTAGTTCCTTCAGAACTCTGGGGTGTATACCATCCGGTCCAGGTGATTTACTCTTCAGTTTGTCAATCAGGCCTACCACATCTTCTAGGTTCACCGTGATTTGATTCAGTCCATCTGAATCATTACCCATGAAAACCTTCTCCATTACGGGTACCTCCCCAACATCCTCTTCAGTAAACACCGAAGCAAAGAAATCATTTAATCTTTCCGCGATGGCCTTATCTTCTCTAAGTGCCCCTTTAACCCCTCGATCATCTAACGGTTCTGGGCTTCGTGGCGGCCTTACATAGGCTGGAGCGTCTGGCGTCAGGGGTAAGGCAGAACCTTCAGTGGCGGGAAAAGGCCTTCATAAGCGCGGCTCCTGCGAGCGCACGCACCTAAGGAGACAGCATCCAGGAAGGGTTTCTCGGTGGCGTCCCCCCCGTGGGGACGCCGCGAAACAGGCCGCAGGCTCTCGGAGACGGAACGGGACCAAGGAGGTGAGGGCCGGGTTGCGACCGTCGCGACTGAGACCGTAACAGCCGCATCTCAAAAAAGATATAATTGTGATGGAGAAGGTACAGAGAAGGGCTACCAAAATGATAAGGGGAATGGAACAGCTCCCCTACGAGGAAAGACTAAAGAGGTTAGGTCTTTTCAGCTTGGAGAAGAGATGGCTAAGGGGGGATATGATAGAGATGTTTAAAATCATGAGAGGTCTAGAACGAGTAGATGTGAATAGGTTATTTACTCTTTCGGATAGTAGAAAGACTAGGGGGCACTCCATGAAGTTAGCATGGGGCACATTTAAAACTAATCGGAGAAAGTTCATTTTTACTCAATGCACAATTAAACTCTGGAATTTGTTGCCAGAGGATGTGGTTAGTGCAGTTAGTATAGCTGTGTTTAAAAAAGGATTGGATAAGTTCTTGGAGGAGAAGTCCATTACCTGCTATTAAATTCACTTAGAGAATAGCCACTGCCATTAGCAATGGTAACAGGGAATAGACTTGGTTTTTTGGGTGCTTGCCAGGTTCTTGTGGCCTGGATTGGCCACTGTTGGAAACAGGATACTGGGCTTGATGGACCCTTGGTCTGACCCAGTATGGCATTTTCTTATGTTCTTATGAGCAAACTGGTGAAACTGGCCATGACATGGACTTGCACTGGTTATAAATTCTCCCACTTGCTTGGGTCATGCCCAGATTTGTGTGGCAATGTACACCCAGTTGCAAAATAAGGTGCACACATACATGTGCCCAAGCTTTTTTATAAGATATCCATGTATGTGTGCATAAATTATAAAATAGCCGCGTTCCTGGGCACGTGCCGATGCACACGCATCATTGCATGCCTGCGCGCCCTTTGAAAGTTATCGTCTTTAGTTGCTATTTTTATAAGGCACTTAAGTGAGTCATTTGGCAACTTATTTGTGCAATTTTACACCTGCTAATATCCTCATGCAACTGATGTCAGACTTGTCCATTTTCTGCTATTGGTTGGGTGGGAGGTCTGGGTGACCTGGGGGGGGGGGGGGGGGGGGAGTTCAGGGTGACAAACTAGGAGGATCTCGATGACCTGGAAAAAGACTGTGTTAACTGGAGGAGGTAACAACAAACTGGTGATTTCAATTATACATGCCTGTTTTAAAATATACTAACTGCCATGTAAAAAAATCAGGATTTTATTCGAGCAAGATTTATTATTTTTCACGCATAAAATAAGAACCTAAGAACATAACACAACAGGTATGTAAGGCAAGCACTTTCAATTCATTGCAGGTATTCATGTATAATCATACGCACATATGTTGGGGGGTAGACACATGTGTATTTTATAATCTGTGCATACCTGATATGCAAAGATTATAAAATACTATAGTAGATCTCCACACAGCCATATACACATGTATATGGGGCCACGCGGAGTTCCTGCATGTTAACCCATACAACTTATACCTTGAAAAGAGGAGGTGTAAATTTATGCTGCTAATGTGCGCGTGTACAAGGTCAGTTACCCATGAATGCTCAAAGACAACTTATGGGGTAGATTTTAAAAGATTGTGCTCGCGCGTCCATGTGCGCGTGCTACCCGACACAGGCACATGGACGCCCGATTTTATAACGTGCGCATGCAGGTGCACGTATGTTATAAAATCGGGTGCAAGGGGGTGCACAATTGTGCAACTTGCGCGCGCCGACACTCGCAGCCTTCCCCCATTCCCTCCCAGGCTGCTCCGATTTCGGACGTTGTTTACTATGTTATTTCTGTCCGATTTCGGAGCAGCCTTGGAGGGAACTTCCTAACCCCCTAACCTAACCTCCCTTCCTCTTCCCCTAACCCTCCCACCCCCTAGCCCTAGCCTAATCCCCCCCCCCGACATTTATTTTACCTGTTGCACCTGCAGGCCCAAGGTACAGGAGCCGGCACGCGATCCTCCGACACAGTGGAAAATGGCCGCTTTGCTGGAGGCCTCTGGCCCCCGCCCAACCCCAGACCACCCCGCCCTGCCCCCTCCCCGCCCCTTTTTTGAAGCCCCAGGACAATCGCGCATCCCGGGGCTTTACGCGCGTCGCTGGGCCTTTCTAAAATAGGCCCGGTGCGCATAACCCCATCTACGCGTGTAAATCCAATGGATTTACACGCGTAGGTTTTTTAAAATCTGCCCCTAAATGCATAAGTGTGCTTTGAAAATTCAGGATAAAGTCTGCCTGTAAAAGGTATGAACAGACTGTATCCAAACCCACATATAGTAACATAGTAAACAATGATAGATAAAGACCTAAACCAGTCTGCCCAGCAAGTAGTTTAGAGGAGTAACTGCCACTCCATGCAGGTTACTGTTACTTCCGTCGGTCGCAGTTGGCTGCGACCACTGTTGCTCACCTCTCTTTACACTTCCCTGACTCCATGGGGTGCACTGGCAGCCTCCGCCAGCTGCCGACGGCCTGCCTACAGCTCCCAGGCCTCCTGGGGCAGCACGGACGCCACCGACCACCAACTTGCCATCGGGATTCTTTAGGCGTGCACAGGCCAGTCTTAAGCATGTCATGGTGGGAACCTTGGGGCCGCCCTGTCTGGATGATGTCATCCCTTCAGGATATTTAAACCAGCTACCCCTGCTTACCAACGACTTGGCAAAGAGACCCATCCTTGCTAAATCCGCCTCGCTCTCAGAGGACCTGCGTTACAGTTTCTGCTTCCTGGCGTAGACGTCTCAGGTACCCATTTCTCAGGGTCCCTCTTCTCGTCTTCGGCTATCCGCTCCTCGGAGGACCTGATGCCAGGGATCCTGCCTGCCCTGTTCCCCGGGGCTTCCCTGGAACCATCGCTACTTTCTTCGTAAGTACTCCACTCTGCGGACCATTACCATCTCTATGGAGGACTGCCTCTGACGTACCCCGCTCTGCGGGCCTTTACCAACTCTTCTGTGGACCTCATTGGTGTTCCCTGCTCTGCGGACTACTATCACCTCTACTGAGGATCCTCACCGGTGTACCCCGCTCGTCAGCGTACCGATCTGCGGATCGCTATCATCTCTACTGAGGACCCTCTCTGGTGTACTCCGCGGACCATTACCATCTCTACTAAGGACCTCATCGGTGTACCCCACTCTGCGGACCACTACCATCTCTGCTGAGGACCTTCTTCAGTGTACCCTGCTCCGTGGGCCACTACCATCTCTACCAAAGACCCCTTTGGTATACTCCGCTCCACAGATCACTACCATCTCTACTGAAGACCTCATCGGTGTACCATGTATGTGGACCATTACCAACTCTATGGAGGTATTCCCTCTATGTAGCCCCCTTTCCACCGACCCTGTGTCTCTGGGTCTGTGAGACCTCCTCTCTGGCACCCCCCACTCCACGGGTAGTGCTTCTATCTCTTTAATAAAGACTCTAGACTGATACTGTGTCTGACGTCACTGAGACCTCTCCTCCCGACGGTGAGGCCCATGGGGCTCCTCCCTGTGGACGAAATCATCTCTCACCTCGGCCCAGGGCCCACATCCTAACTAAATCCTAACAGTTACCTCCATGCAGAAATGTTAAACCTAAAGTTGACAAAAGTTAACCAGTTTCTTCATTTCCATCATCTAGTCACTAGAGATACTCTTTTTGTTTTTTATCCCATACCCTTTTGAAATGTATTTCACTACCTCTTCCATGAGGGCATTCCATTCATCCACCACCCTTTCTGTGAAGAAATATTTTCTGACATTGCTCCTGAGTCTGTCCTTCAAGGGTTTCATATCATGACTCTTTGTTTTCTTTACATCGGAAAAGGTTTGATTCTTATGCATTATTAATACCTTTAAGGTATTAAAAGTCCATACCATATCTCCCCTGTCTCTTTTCTCTTCCAGTGTATATGCATTTAGGTCTTTCAGTCTCATCTCATCTTTCAGTACAGACTCCACATTCTTTTGGTTAATTACACGGGGCCAGTGCTAGCATTTTTGCTGCCCTGTGCAAACAATTACTGTACTGCCCCCCAACCCCCACCCCCTGTTCATTCAGTGTCGGTCCCAGCCCACCAAAAAAACCCCAGCTCCCTTCAGGGATACAAACTTTAAAAACTGTCACCATGCCCCCCCCCCCCCTCCCCGAACCCATGGTTGGAGCAAGGCTATTAGGTGCCCTAGGTGAACCTTATAGCCTTGCATAACAGCCCTGCCCCATTTCACACACACAGTTAAGGGTTATGCACTTAGGGGCAGATTTTAAAAGGCCCGCGCACGCCTATTTTGCATAGGCCGCCAGCGTGCGTAAAGCCCCGGGACGCGCGTAAGTCCCGGGGCTTTACGCTTTCGAAAAGGGGAGGGAGGGGGCGTGTCCAGGGGCGTTCCCGAAACGACGTGGCGTTTCGGGGGCGTGCCCGGGGGCGTGGTCGAGGCCTCTGGACCAGCCCCCGGGACCGGGGCACCTTCTCGTACAAAATGGCGTACATAGTGAGGGCAAAGGTAGCGCCGACGCCATTTTGAATATTGGCAAAACGGCGCGAGTGCAGGAGGTCGCTCCCGGACGCCCGCTGGACTTTTGGCAAGTCTTGTGGGGGTCAGGAGGCCCCCCCAAGCTGGCCAAAAGTCCCTGGGGGTCCAGCGGGGGTCCGGGAGCGATCTCCTGCACTCGTGACGTCGGGTGTCAGGAACCAAAATGGCGCCGGCGCTACCTTTGCCCTGTCATATGGTAAGGGCAAAGGGCCACCGGCGCCATTTCTATTAACACAGCCGTGGCCCGAGAGCGGGAGATCGCGCCGGGTCCCCCCCACTGGACCCCAGGTAATTTAAAACATTTTGGGGGAGTTCGGGAGGGTGGGGGATTTGTTTTAAAGGGTCGGGGTGGGTTTTAGGGTTGTTTTGGTGTGCCAGTTTTCCCGCCCTCCCCCCTCCCCCGAGTTATGATTTTTTGACGATAAATCGGGGGAATTGTTATTGTATCGCGGTTCTAATGATTTTTGACGATTTAAAATATATCTGACTATTGTTTTAAATCGTCAAAAAACGATTCACATCCCTACTCCTGATAGCAGTTGGAGACGGATCAGATTTCAATCTGACGTCAACCCTAGTACATATACCCCTGCAGGAAGTGCAGCTCTTCAGTATTTTCCGTCTCCATAGCAGTTAGGCTGTAAATCTGCATGAAGAAAGTTCCACTTGCTAGGCAGCAGGAATAACTTTATGCATGTATCTCCATACACCTACCAGGACAACCCAAAAATTTTCAAAGCAAACTTATGCATATAGGTCTGTTTTGAAAATTTGGCCTACCTACTGGTGTACTTTAGCCCAGCACAGGTTATTTGAAAATAACCTGCTCTGCATGCATAATTTTACCATTTGCTTTACAAATTGCAACTTTTTGTGTGTTGTTTGTTTTATGCTTGTGAAATTATGATTGACTGAGATGCAGAAATATGTAAAGCAGTTCATTAGCTATGAATACTTAGTTACTATGTCCAAAAAACCCTTCGCAAGTACAATTTCACCTAATTAACTACACCTAAATGAGGTATAGTTAAAGTTTTTGTGACATTTTTTTGAAGAAAGACTACGCGTGATACTTTGCTACAGGGTTTAGTTGCCTAGAACGTGCTATTTTACCATGGTTTCTTAAACAAGCCCCTAAACTGATTGGTAAGAAACTAGGGATGTGCTGTCATTTGAAATGAAATAGAAAATGTCATCGACCAAACCAGTAGGGTTTTCAGGGTTCCCACAACAAATATGTATGAGATCTACTGAATGCAAATAGAGCGCATGCATATTTATTGTGAAAATACTGAAAATCTGATTGGGTTGCAGCCCTCGAGGACTAAATTTGAGGACGTCTGCTTGAAGTAATCTCAAATGAGGGAGTAAAGCATGCACATTAGATGCATGTGCACAATTTTTAAACTTTAGGGGTAATTTTCAAAGAGCTACATGGAGGCTGTGCGGGTAAAACTGGCACATATGTGCATAAATAGTCTCTGTGCACGGTAAGCAGATTTTCAGAAGGGCAGGACTCGGGAGTACCTATGTGCTGTCACAATGGATGCCCTGTAAGTTTAGTTGTAATTTACAGAAAACTAGGCATATCTGTGGGGTTTTAAGGGTTAAGGCTAACTGGGGTGAGTGAAGGCTATTAAACTAGGGTGGGGGGGGGGGGGTTGGAGGATCTATCTTGTCACTGAATGAACCTGGGATAAACTGCTAAAACTGGGAATAGCAATGCATGCACCCCTTTTAAAATCCCCCGAAGTACATGGTAGAAGCAGGATTTGTGTGCCCATGCGCATGCCCACTTAAAATTTGGCACACATGCATGCAGCCAGGCTATTTTATAACGTGCACCCATGTGCGTCCATGTGCCAGTTTGAAAGTTACCATCCCAGCCTTTGAAAATGTATCCTAAAATGTACGTTAGCCTCCTATATCTAAGTTGACGCCAAGATAATTTGATAGCTGTGTGTATAATTCATAGATCCAGCTAATTCTACATATTTAATCTTTAATACATTTGGCTATGTTATAAATATCCAAACACTGCCTTTTATTAATAAATTGGAATCTTAGTAGTTTATGATTCCTTTATAAATAGCCAACAAAAATATGTTGCACATGATTATGATGCTGCATAGCTCCCTTGTTCAGACACCTGTGTGCTCTCAGAAATCTCAAGTAGTACAATACCTCGTTAGCTCTTGAGAGGATATTATAGCCGAATAAGATGTCAGTTGTCTCCAGGATCAACACAGCTTCTAGAACTGTAGTACAAAAACGTTTGCACCATTTTCAATAGGTGAATAATCAACGCATTACACTTTAAAAAGAAATTTGGCAGTAACAATTTTCCAAAAATGTTTTTCCACATCATGCCTTATCTCTGAAACCTACATCCCTGAACTATTGTACTGTGCACTATACAAGAACTATGTTAAAATAGGTGCACCTTTTTGTGAAGGGTCAGGAAGGCGTTGATGGTCTGTGGCAAATAGGTACAAAGGATTTCTGTCTTCTCTGGGGACAGAATGGACTCATCAGCCACAACATCATTGGTACAGGGCTGAAAAAAAGAACACTTATAGAGTTCTACTGAAAGATGTGCGATTATAAATGTTAATATTTATTGGTAAGAGAAAACAAACCTGTAAGTACAAAACTATAGAACCACATCAGAACTATGCATTATAGTAAATATCTGCTACACACATCAGAGAACAAAAAGTTATGCCAAAGCGTCAAAGTAGAGAAACCAAGAATGTTTTTATAAAAAAAATACAAGATTAGCAAGCACAAGAAGCAACTAATGCAGAGTTCCTGACTTAGTAATTATCAACCCAGCATGTAAAACCAGAATAAACCAGTGAGAAACAAAGGTTCTGGTGAAATAGCACATCATTAAAAGTTACATGAAGGTAAATAAACAAATTGGGGTGAATTTTCAGAGTTCTGCACAACAAATTAGCAAAAACTGTGTGTCAGTAGCATCTACTTGTGTGCATGCTCTTTTATAAACATATGCATGTAAAAAGGGGGCGGTCTAGGGGCACTTGGGGCAAGGCCATGACTTACGCACATACAGAGTCATTTATCAAAATATAATGTTTTCCACATTATTACCAGCAGTACCGCGGGAAATAACACCACCTTTTCCGTGGTGCTATGGGGGCGAAAATGTGCGGCCCGGCCATGACCGTGGTAGGCGAAAGCACACCGCCACAATGCGGCCGGCTGCATAATATAAACCCCCCCCCCAACTCCTTTTTTGTTCATGGGTCATCATTCCACTGTACTCATTGCGGAATGATAAATCCCCCTAATAAGTTGCTATTTTAAAAGACTCTTACACGGGTAGCTTTACCAACTTCCTGGCGTAATTTTACACCTGCTAATTATCTGGTGTAAGTGATACAAAACGTGTTCATTGTGTGCTATTGGCCAGGTGGAAGCTCTGGGTGAACACTGGGGAGTTCAGGCTGAAGAATCAGGCGGGTCTTGATGACCTAGATAAGGACCAGGCAAAGAGTTAATGTTTTAAAATACCTGACTAACGCGTAAATTGGACTTTACCTAATTAAATCCTACTTTATTTTTGCACATAAATACAAGCCGCTGAGCCCGTTAAAATGGGCGAGATGTTTGTTTGCCGAAGAACCAGCCCTTTTGCGCCTGCTTCCTGCATTGCCTCTGTCGCAGCATCATTTCTCCTTTGGTGAGTCCTCCTACCCCCCAGCATGGCTGCCTTGATCATTTGTCATTGATGTGATTCGGCTGAGCTGTCCGGCACATCCGACACATTCATCAATATATTTTAGAGATGTGAATTGGGTGCCGGAATCGGTTCCGGTTACGGGATCGTAGACCCACGGGAAATTCCGTTTCGTGCTGTCCGGATGGTTTTTGTTTTCGGCTGTCCCAAGCCGAAAAAAAAAACAACAACCCACCCCGACCCTTTAAATCTAATTATTTAGAATCCCCCCCCCCAAACTTTCCTAAAGTACCTGGTGGTCCAGCGGGGGTCCCGAGAGTGATCTCCTGCTCTCGGGCCATTGGCTGCCAGTAAACAAAATGGTGCCGGTGGCCCTTTGCCCTTACCATGGCCCACGCCATCTTAAAAAATGGCGCGGGCCATTCATTGCTCCTACCATGTGATAGGGGCCGGCCAATGGCACCGATAGCCCCTGTCATATGGTAAGGGCAAAGGGCCATTGGCGCCATTTTGATTAGTGGCAGCCGATGGCCCGAGAGCAGGAGATCGCTCCCGGGACCTCCGCTGGCCCACCAGGTACTTTAGGAAAGTTTTGGGGGGGATCGGGAGGGTGGGGGATAGTAAATAGTTAGATCTAAAGGGTCGGGGTGGGTTTGGGGTTTTTTTTCCTGTGTGCCCTTTCTTCCCCCCCCCCCCCCCCCCAAAAAAAAATGATAAGAAAACCACACAAAAATTTTGTGGGGTTTTCCTATCGTTTTCTGGGACCCCTGATACGTTTCGGATTAGAAAATATCGTACGATATTTTCATCCGTCAAAAAAACGATGCACATTCCTAATATATATGCATTTCCAGTTCTTCTTTCAGGGCACAGATTGCCCTCTCTCTGCTGGATACCAGCTTCTCCAAATATTGCTATCTCAGTTTCTTCCTTGCCCTGCATTCTCTTGCACTCTGATGACTTCTTTCAAGTTTTGCCTTTGGGTCAATCTTGGCAGGTTTGTGACCTTGTTTTCCTGGCTTTTTAACTTTACTGCCAAGGACCCCCGCATTGGTAGCCAGTAGTGCTGACATGCTGGTCCCTTAAAAAGATGAACAGCTGCTGTAGCCTCCGAGGATGAAAACACTGGCAGCCTGTGTTTTTAACTTTCCTGTTGCAGCAATCTGCTGCTAGACAGAGGTAAAGGCCCGAATGAAGCTGTTGACGGTCCCACAGCCAACTCGGACATACACAAAAATTTGAGCTCATGGCGTATTCACGGCACGTTGGTCCGAGCCCATTTATCTATATCTCTCCAACAGAACTTATCAAGTTTCATTTAATAACAACATCTCTAAAAAAAATTACACTCAATACTGGAGTTCCTCAAGGTTCAGCGTTATCTGCGACTTTACTTAACATATACCTCTTACCAATTTGCCAGCTATTAAATGATCTGCAAATCACCCACTACCTTTATGCTGATGACATCCAACTTTTAATTCCCATAAGAAACTCCATTGATGATACTTATAAAGACACGTCTTTATTACTTGAATCAATCAAGCAACTCCTTACAAAATTAAAACTCATAATCAACATTGATAAAACCGAAATACTTATAATGAACAAAAAACCCATTGTATTACCACCACCATTATTCACAACTAACAATCAAATTAAGCCAATACCCCCTGTCAATCACGCCAGAAACCTTGGAGTAATAATTGACAATAACCTATCTTATAATAACCACATTACCACCAAAATCAAAGAAGGTTATCACAAACTCCTAAGTCTACGGCGGATAAAACCTTTTCTAAATTTAGTAGATTTCAGAACAGTTTTACAACTAATTATCTTCTCAACCATTGACTACTGTAATTCCCTTATGATTGGCCTTCCATGTATCAACATCAAGCCTTTACAGATTCTTCAAAACGCTGCAGCAAGAATTTTAACTGGAAAAAAAGAGAATGATCACATTACCCCTATATTATCTTCACTACACTGGCTCCCTATTAAATCATGAATTGATTATAAGATTTTAATAATTATACACAAATTAATTCATTCCGATCACCACAAACAAACAAGCTTAAAAATCATGTTACAGAACAACAACAGGAATCTTCTATCAAATAATACCTCATGTCTAATAATTCCACCCATCAAAGATGCTCATCTTTCAACAACAAGAAATAGAGCTTTCTCCATAGCTTGTCCTAAAAAATGGAACTCCTTACCACCTTATTTAAGAACTCAAACGAATATCAAAACTTTCAAAAAAGATCTAAAGACTTTTCTTTTTCATAAAGTCTACGTTAATGATTATTTATTTCAACAATCTAATTTTAACCAAGACTACCAACCATACTCATGCAAAAGAGATAATGAAATATCATCTGGCAACGACCATCATAATAGCAATATGAACTTATAATTAACAACACTAGAAGACCATCCTGAATATGTTTAAATACCAATACTGTTACCACTATCCTTTTCCCTTTTCCTTATGCTCCCTTTTTCACCACCAACCTCTCCCCGATCCCTTCTTCTTTTCCACTATTAATTTATGCATCAATGTTTTTAATGGTTTATTCTCTGTTTGATTTTTGTAAACCGTTATGATGGCTGAACCGAATGACGGTATATAAAACTAAACAAATAAATAAATACATAAATAAATATTGATAAGCATGTATATATATTTTTAAAATAGGTTGGAAAAGCACATGCATTCAATACAATGAAATACTTTCAATATGCTGCACGTATTTGCATGTAGGAATACTTATGCACATATATTGCAGGGTAGAGATGCATATTTTATAATATATGCACATGTGAGATGTATGGATTATTAAATACTATTGTAAATCTGTGTACGCCATATACAAGCATATATGATGCAGTGCAACGTTTTTTAAAGTTATCCTCCCTATGCTTAATGATGAGCATGACAAGCTGTAGCTTGTCAGTATCAACTACTGAAGCTAAGTCTTTATTTATTTTCTTCCCATTGAAGCTCCCAATATCCCAAGTCCAGCATTGCAATGAATGCTTACGATTGGATTTGGTTTCTCTTTTCCTATGGGTTTCCTGCATTTATTGCTGCCTCTTACTTTGTCACCAGTGGCACAGTGCACTGCCCGCAGTGTGCACAGTCTTGTGCAAGGGAAGCTGATCAGGTGGTGTTCTCTTAAGTACTCATACTCTGCTCTCTTTCCCCCAGAACTCTGCCTGAAAATGGTGCGACTGGTTTGGAATTGTCTTCTTGCAATGCTGGTAACACTGTTACTTCATACCCGGGGCATCCACAGCCAGTGCTGGGAAAGCAGCACATGCAAAGACCTATCCACCGAGGCCAGTATTGTGGTAAGCAAAATTTTGAGGGGAAAATTCAAATTGGACACAGTCACTTCTAGTTTCTGCCAGGCAAACTATCCCAAAATATTTCACAAGATATGAATTCTGTCCAGTTGTTTTTTCAAACTGTTTGCTCTGTTGCTTGACTGGGTGTATTCACCTTAAAATTAAAGTGGAAGTAAAAGCAGATGGTTATAAAATGTGTTGCTCTTGGTGATTTTTCCTGTGCAATCTTTCAGTCCTTCTGGTTGTGTACTACAACAGACATGACTCTGAAGTTGCCATTTATACTTGTAATTACAAGATTTATGTAAAACAAAGCATTATGATGGCAATTTTCAAAAACCATTCACCTGGATAAAAAGGGTGTCTTAAAATTGGCCATCATTTCCCTGGGTAAAATTATGCAAGGTGATCAACAACATGTTACTTATGGAAATTGTTGATGTGCTCAGAGGTGAACTTAGATTAGGGGAAGGCAGCAATGCATATAGATTTGTAATTTTTAAACTATGCACATTCAGGCTGATTCAGTAAAGTCTGTGGGAGAGCGGACGAATGCCCGCTCTCCCGGTGCGAGCACCGGCCACTTGCTAGAGCGCGCGATTCAGTATTCAAATTAGGTGGTGCGGTAGAAACAGGCAAAAGGAGGTGCTAGGGACACTAGCGCGTCCATAGCGCCTCCTTTTAGCCCAGAGCGGCGGCTGTCAGTGGGTTTGACAGCCAACGCTTAATTTTGCCGGCGTCGGTTCTCGAGCCCGCTGACAGCCACGGGCTCGGAAACCAGACGCCGGCAAAATTGAGCGTCCGGTTTTCGGCCCGACAGCCGCCGGCCCATTTAAAAAAATTTTTTTCTTTCTTTTTAACTTTTTTTACTCTTCGGGACCTGATATGATATTAAGTCGGAGGGTGCACAGAAAAGCAGTTTTTACTAGGGATGTGAATCGCTTTCCATATCGTCTTAACGATAGAAATCGTGTGGCAGGGCAAGAAAATCGTCTTAGGCACGATTTTTTAGTTAAAAAATCGTTAAAAATCGTTTTTTCCGATTAGTGCGCACTAACTCGAGTTAGTGCGCACTAACGGGAGTTAGTGCGCACTAACTGGGAGTTAGTGCGCACTAACTGAAAATGATACAATTTGACACTTTTCAGGTCAGTTAAGGTCAGTTTAGGAATGAATATGTATTCCTATTGGCTGCCCTCTTATTTATTCATGTTACCAAGTTTCCTACTGACAGTATATGGGGGATGGGAAATGGAAACAGTTGGTAGCTTGACAAAACAAGTAATGTGATCAGTCAATGTGACTAGAACTTGTGCCCTAACCCTGATACCAGGGGTATTGTGATCTTCCTGCACACAGTGCCCTATCCCTATTAATACCAGGAGTGTTGTGATCTTCCTGCACACAGTGCCCTATCCCTAATACCAGGGGTGTTGTGATCTTCCTGCACACAGTGCCCTATTCCTGATACTGGGGGTGTTGTGATCTTCCTGCACACAGTGCCCTATTCCTGATACCGGGGGTGTTGTGATCTTCTTGCACACATCCCGATATCAGGGATAGGGCACTGCATGCAGGAAGATCACAACACTCCTGGTATTAATAGGGATAGGGCACTGCATGCAGGAAGATCACAACACTCCTGGTATTAATAGGGATAGGGCACTGCATGCAGGAAGATCACAACACCCCTGGTATCAGGGATAGGGCACTGTGTGCAGGAAGATCACAATACCCCGGAGGAGTGAGGGTCAGGCAGCTCCCCCCTGTCTGTGAAGCCAGCCTCTCACTAGTAATGCAGGGAGGGAGCTGTCTCAGACTTCACCATCCTCCCCCCCCCCCCCCTTACCCACACACCATTCACTAGCTGGGACATGGGGGAAGTCAGGAGTGAGGGTCAGGCAGCTCCCCCCTGTCTGTGAAGCCAGCCTCTCACTAGTAATGCAGGGAGGGAGCTGTCTCAGACTTCACCATCCTCCCCCCCCCCCCCCACCCACACACCATTCACTAGCTGGGACATGGGGGAAGTCAGGAGTGAGGGTCAGGCAGCTCCCCCCTGTCTGTGAAGCCAGCCTCTCACTAGTAATGCAGGGAGGGAGCTGTCTCAGACTTCACCATCCTCCCCCCCCTCACCCACACACCATTCACTAGCTGGGACATGGGGGAAGTCAGGAGTGAGGGTCAGGCAGCTCCCCCCTGTCTGTGAAGCCAGCCTCTCACTAGTAATGCAGGGAGGGAGCTGTCTCAGACTTCACCATCCTCCCCCCCCCCCCCTCACCCACACACCATTCACTAGCTGGGACATGGGGGAAGTCAGGAGTGAGGGTCAGGCAGCTCCCCCCTGTCTGTGAAGCCAGCCTCTCACTAGTAATGCAGGGAGGGAGCTGTCTCAGACTTCACCATCCTCCCCCCCCCCCTCACCCACACACCATTCACTAGCTGGGACATGGGGGAAGTCAGGAGTGAGGGTCAGGCAGCTCCCCCCTGTCTGTGAAGCCAGCCTCTCACTAGTAATGCAGGGAGGGAGCTGTCTCAGACTTCACCATCCTCCCCCCCCCCCCTCACCCACACACCATTCACTAGCTGGGACATGGGGGAAGTCAGGAGTGAGGGTCAGGCAGCTCCCCCCTGTCTGTGAAGCCAGCCTCTCACTAGTAATGCAGGGAGGGAGCTGTCTCAGACTTCACCATCCTCCCCCCCCTCACCCACACACCATTCACTAGCTGGGACATGGGGGAAGTCAGGAGTGAGGGTCAGGCAGCTCCCCCCTGTCTGTGAAGCCAGCCTCTCACTAGTAATGCAGGGAGGGAGCTGTCTCAGACTTCACCATCCTCCCCCCCCCCCTCACCCACACACCATTCACTAGCTGGGACATGGGGGAAGTCAGGAGTGAGGGTCAGGCAGCTCCCCCCTGTCTGTGAAGCCAGCCTCTCACTAGTAATGCAGGGAGGGAGCTGTCTCAGACTGGTATCAGGGTTAGGGCACTGTGTGCAGGAAGATCACAACACTCCTGGTATTAATAGGGATAGGGCACTGTAAGAGATGACTGTAGTAGATTGAATAAAGATCTGATGTTTCTGCTCTCCTCACACCAAACAAAAACAACACACAAGCAGAGAAGCCCTTCTTACAAAGCTGAGCTAGTGAGTTAAGTAGGAGGAAAAGTAAACATACTGGTGCCAGTGTGGCTACTTAAAAAATACACTTACCAACAATCAATTACATATATTTGAACTGTGTACAGTTCCAGCCAGGACCACCTTTCTAAAATGCACAGTGATTGGCAAATTCAACATGCACTAGCATTTCAGGTGCCTGCTAACAAAAATAATAAACAAACAAGTTCTAGTCACGTGAGTGCTGATCATTACATTACTTTTTTTGTCAAGCTTCCAACTGTTTCCATTTCACATCCCCCCAACCATATTGGTAACATCAATAGATAAGAGCACAGCCAGCCAATAGGAATACATACATACATATTCATTCCTAAGTGACCTTTACTGACCTGGGAAGTGTGAACACTTTGTTTCATTTTCTGTTGGTGTTCGTTAGTTTCCAGTTCCATTTCCCATCCCCCCAACCATCACCTCAGTGGTAACCTTGGTAACATCAATAGATAAGAGGGCAGCCAGCCAATAGGAACACATATTCATTCCTAACTGACCTTCAGTGACCTGGAAAGTGTTTATTTGTATCATTTTCAGTTAGTGCGCACTAAATCGAGTTAGTGCGCACTAATGGGGAGTTAGTGCGCACTAACACGATTTAACGATTTTTAACGATAAATCGTTAGAATTTCTATTGTATCGTGTTCTATAACGATTTAAGACGATATAAACATTATCGGACGATAATTTTAATCGTTGAAAAACGATTCACATCCCTAGTTTTTAATCCCTTTTTTGTGCACTTTCCCGGTGCCGGCAGAAACTAGCGGCTACCTTTGGGTAAGCACTAATTTCCTAAAGTAAAATGTGCGGCTTGGCTGCACATTTTACTTTCTGTATCCCGTGGGCATACCTAATAGGGCCATCAACATGCATTTGCATGTTGAGGGCGCTATTAGGTGCCGCGGGTTGGACGCGCATTTTCCTCCCCTTACTGAATAAGGGGTAAGGGAAAACGCGCGTTCAAGGGCAGGTTAACAGTGCGCTCCGTTGGAGTGCACTGTACTGTATCAGCCTGATTGTTATTCAGGGGAAAAAGTATCTGCAGAAAAATACAAGCAAAAATCTCCATGGGTACTTTTTTCATGGGCAGAGTTAAAAGAGAAAGTACGTGTGTATTTTCACTTTCAGAACTGGTGCAAAGTCCGCAAGGAAAAGTACCTGCAGATTTTGCTACTGTGCGGGTGCTTTTGAAAATTGCCTCCCAAATAAGTTGAGATGACAACATAGAAGAACAGTTATTTCTCAATGCCATTTGCTCTGTTATGGTAATCTTTAGCATCCCAATGGGTTTAGCATGAGTTACAGAAGCAGCCTGCAATCATGCAATAGTTCTGTAACCTGCAGCAAATGGGGAGCTTCTTTATGGATTATTTGTTCATTTAGGAAGGAAATAACAGGTATTTACTGATGGCATTTGCTGAGTTGTAAAACCCAGAGCCACCTGAAAATACCTCTCCAAAGTAAGGTATGAAATTTCCCCTACAACTATGGCGAAATGAAGGAGACGCAGGTTTAAATATCTCACATTACTTTCTAAAAATTCAATACATCTAGAAAGAGCGTTCTAGTCTCACACAGTTGTGGCATTACATTCCTGAATGGATTTAACGGTATCTTCAACTTTAGAAATTTTTAAATTGGTGGCATTCACTTGGTCCTGCAATTCTAAAGCTTTTAATGGCAATTTAATGAGAAAAGGTCCATCATGGAATTAAGCGATTTAAGAGACCTCCCAAATCCAGACACCAAGTCCCAAAAGGCCTCAAGGGACACCACCTCAGGTCGGGATGGAATAATCAAAAACTCACCGCTTTCAGTGACTGCACCTTCCCAGGATAGGCCAGCCAAGGTAGATCCCATAAACTGTTCCAATTCAATGGGTCTGCCACAGACATGGCTTCAATATCAGACTCAGCTGGCTCACCACTGCTCTCAAACAGAGAAGGCTGGTCCTGCAAAGGCAGTGGAGCTCGAACAAGCTTCCCCACCACCAAGGGCACACTCACTGCATCATTGCTGTATGACGTGGCAGCGCTCGCCTGAGTTTCTCATTGCGCTAGGGGTGGACGAAGATCCAGGCTCAGGGACACCTCATCTGTGGGAATCCATAGCACTCCCTTGCTGCAAAACACATCAGGGTTCTCAGCTTCCTGAAGAACTGCTGGGGAGGTCATTAAGTGGGTAATAGCCTGTTGCTCCAGAGAAGGAAAGGGGTCTGGAAGGAAGACCCATACCTTTCTCTTACACTTAGGAGGCATTTCCAAACAGAAGAAAGGTAAAAAAGAAACAAGGGTCAGAGCAACAGAATGATATGACCTCTCTATGCTTCCATCTTGCCTTATTGTCCCCACTAATGCCGGATTTAACATGGGAAATAACACCTCTTTTATTTACAGTAGGGTAGCAAAAAAATTCTTATCATGCCATAGTGGCCATTATTGAGGGGTAGGGGCAATTATTGTGTGAGGTAAATGAAGCCTTCTCTCTGACACACCTACACAGCTCTGGTAAGCCAATGATAACACCTTTTGTTACCCACCCTGTCTTCCTAAAGCCAGAATGTTAGGGGGAAGTATATTAGTAGTGGGATACTGTCTACTTCAGGCTGCTCAACAACAACAACAACTACTACTACTACTACTACTACTACAACAACAACAGGCAAGGGAGGTTCAAATGCATCATAGTGAAGTACCCGCACCAGAGCCACAGCTGCAAGCCCTGCTGGTGGAGCATGATGGCCCACATCAGGGCTTACTATGCAGAAGTGCATGCAGGCGGTACAGGAAGCACATCTTTCATCCCCACACCACATTGCTGGGGATGCCAGAGAAAAGCATGGTAATGAGGCATCGCCTGAGCTCGCAGCCTATCATGGATTTATATCAAGAACTCAGAGGGAGTTGGATCCTGTCACAAAAAGATCCCATGCTATACCAGTCCTTACCAAACTATTGTGTGCCCTGCATTTTATGGCATCTGGCTCATTCCAAACAGCAATCGGGGTTTTCGGGAGGATGTCGCAAATGTCTTTTTCCCATTGTCTGAGCCAGCTCATAAGAGCTGTACATAGCTGCATTAATCATTATATATGATTCTCTTGTGAAAGACAGGACTTGCTGGACTTGAAGAGAGGTTTTTATGCCATAGAAAACTTTCCAAGTGTTCTGGGTGCTATTGACTTCACTCAATAGCCAACACCCCAACCCTCGCAGGGAGGAAATCTACTGCAACAGAAGGCTCTTCCACTCCATCAATGTGCAAGTGGTCTGTGACACTCGACTGCACATCCTTGATGTTATTGCGAGATACCCAGTAGCTGTACACGATTCTTTTATACTTAGGAAATCTGGTCTATTTGAACAATTTCAAGACAGCCTCTATGGTGATGGCTGGCTAATAGGTAAGAGCTGTGCTTCTTTCTATTATCCCTCTTCAGCTATGTGATTACAGCTAATGACAGTAACATGAGAGGGAGGGGAGGGAGGCTGTCAGGGATGTGACTGCATCAGTTAGATGACAAGTAGCTTGCACATTAGGATCAACAAGCCATAGTGCCAGGGCCCAGGTTTCTCTCTCCATGCTATAGAGGCCTGCTAATGTTGCGTGTCCACACAATGCACTTTCCACTAAGATCAATGTGTGACTGAGCACTACAGACTTTCAACTTGTCAACTTAAAACAAGTGGCTGTTCAAAACCTCTCTCTTGGAGCTGTTGAAATGTCACTTGTCAACCAAAACCTTTTTGTATACACAGTGCAGGGACTTCCAGATCAGGTGTGCCCTGTTAGAGCTCTGTCAGCCCCATATCGGTATTCTGTCTGCATCGCTTGTGCTCTGACAACCAGGATGTCGGCCACAGTTTGTCCTGACCATCACAGGGGTACACAGGTTCAATGGAATCTATGGGAGGAATATTTGGGCCCAATCCTATTCACTGTGTCATAACTGAGAAAAATGTATCTCTGAAGGACATTCTGCAGAACTGCCAGGGACATGAGCAATCATACCATGAAGATGATGTCTTTCTGCAATGTCATGTATGGCAGCTGTGATGTACAGTTTCAGTATTATAGGAATGCTAGTACTGCTTGATTGTGAGTGACATGAATATATTGTGTATGAACCCCAGATGCATTTTTCCATTCAGGAAGATCTGACACAGCATAGCAAAGTGCTATAGTGTCTATATAGTTTTACAGTAAAAAGCATCATGGACTTAGGATTTGGAAATAGCTTATGATGGCTAATGTCAAGCTATAGCTTAGCTTCTAGTACGTGAAAGCATGCTGTGAATTGGCAGCAATATGACAAAGTCACAAGGCTGTGAGTGATGCAGCCATTCTCTCTTTACTGCAGGAGACTTGGGATATGGTTGCAGGACCTGGCTTCTCATACCTGTGGCTATTCCCATTACACATATCAATGTGGGCAGTTGAAAGAAAGTAAGAATACCAAATCTAGTATAACTTTCACCAACTACTCAAAAACACTTTAAATGCTGGAGTTGAATTTATTATGTCTGATAAATAGAGAAAAAGACCTCAGAATTAGAGCATGTCTGGTTCACTGGACTTGAAAAAAATGCTTCATATTATTCAATCATTGGTCATAAACAACTTCCAACCTTCCTACACTTTATTCCTCCACAACACTATATTTTTTTATTTTTTAGCTTTTTATAAAAAATATATTTTGAATGCAGACTTATCTCAAAATTTTCTGCTCAATATCCAAGTGCCACTGACATTGGCCAAGCGTTTTGCCAACCAGGCTGCTTCAGGGCATCATTCTAAAATATAAATGCACTGTTAAAATATTGCATTTCTCATTCAAAATGCAAAGGATTTTTATAAACTATTGCCCTCACGCTTCCTGTTTATTCAGTGTCTCTCATTCATGGAATGAACTGCTCTCCCTGGTATTCTTTGATCACAAATGCTGGTGCATGAGTGATGTATTTAAAATCTTTACAGTCCTTGAGCATATGCACCCCAATAATGCTTACCCACCAATCAATACAAGTTACTTATGATGAAAAATCCACTTTTTAATCAATTGTTGAAATATATTCCCAATACACCAGCAGAGACAAGGTACAACAAGGCCTTATGTTCTACCAGCTGTGTCACTGAACACACATTTGGAGTTCTAAAAAGTAGATTTCATTGGACAAAACATGGCTAACTTTAATGTATGCCCACCCAGAGTAGCAGAGATAGTGCTTGTCTGCTGTTTTTTATAATCTGGTTGTACGTTATGGCATCCCAGTTGATGTTAAGAACATAAAAAATTATCATACTGGGTCAGACCAAGGGTCCATCAAGCCCAGAATCCAGTTTCCAACAGTGGCCAATCCATGCTACAAGTACCTGGCAAGTACCCAAACACTATGTAGATCCCATGCTACTGATTCCAGTAATAGCAGTGGCTAATCCCTAAGTCAACTTGATTAATAGCAGATAATGGACTTCTCTTCCAAGAACTTATTCAAACCTTTTTTAAACCCAGCTACACTAACCACATCTTCTGGCAACAAATTTCAGAGCTTAATTGTGTGTTGAGTGAAAAAAGTAAGTAGCACATTTAAAACTAATCAGAAAAAATTCTAACTTTGTAGAGTGCCCCCGAGTCCTTTTATTATCCAAAAGAGTAAATGGACCAATTCACATTTACCCATTCCAGACCTCTAATGATTTTAAAGCCTCTATCATATCCCTCCCTCAGCCTTCTCTTCTCCAAGATGAGCAGCCCTAATCTCCTTAGCCGTTCCTCATAGGGGAGCTGTTCCATCCCCTTTATCATTTTGGTTGTCCTTCTCTGTACCTTCTGTAGTGTAACTATATCTTTTTTTTAGATGTGGCCAGAATTTTACACAGTAGACAAGGTCCGGTCTCACCATGGAGGGATACAGAGGCATTATGACATTTTCTGTTTTATTCACCATTCCCTTCCTAATAATTCCTAACATTGTTTTGCTTTTTTACCTGCTGCAGCACACTGAGCTGACGATTTCAATGTATTATCCACTATGACACCTAGATCCTTTTCCTGGGTGTAGCTCCTAATATGGAACCTAACATCGTGTAACTACAGCATGGGTTATTTTTCCCTATATGCATCACCTTGCAATTGTCCACGTTAAATTTCATCTGCCATTTGGATGCCCAATTTTCCAGTCTTGCTAGGTCCTCCTGCAATTTATCACAATCCACTTGTGATTTAACCACTCTGAATAATTTTGTATCATCTGCAAATTTGATTACCTGACTCATCATATTCCTTTCCTGAACATTTATAAATATATTGAAAAGTACCGGTCCAAGTACAGATCCCTGAGGCACTCCGTTGTTTACCCTTTTCCAATGAGAAAATTGACCATTTAATCCTACTCTCTATTTCCTGTCTTTTAACCAGTTTGAAATTCAAAAAAGGACATTGCCTCCTATCCCATGACTTTTTAGTGTTCTTAGAAGTCTCTCATGAGGGACTTTGTCAAACGCCTTCTGAAATTCCAAATAAACTACATCTACCGGTTCACCTTTATCCACATGTTTATTAATCCCTCCAAAAAAATGTAGGAGATTTGTGAGACAAGACTTCCTATTGTGCTGGAGGTAGACCCTTGGGCTGGCGCAGGATTGGAACGTCCCTCAGGGAGGTCCAAGAGGGCGCCTGCCGCCAGGAGGCGGACCACACGAGGAGACAGAGGCTAGCTGGAGCTTCACCAATAACAGTCCGGGGTTTCCACGGGTTGGGCCCTTGGGTACCCGGACCGCCTGGGCTTAGGTGGGCCTCAGAGGGTGTCCTGGAGACGTAGCGGAGAGGTGTGCCCACCACGAGCAAGTGTGCGCGGCTAGTGGAGAATAGGTGAGCTAGACCGGAGCAGAGTATACCGGAGACCACTGGAAGGGAACCAGAACTGGAGGTCCTCTAGACAGGATAGGCAGCGCCTAGTGTTCTAGATTGTAGAAGGCTGCGGTTAGCGTCAAAGCAGGCAGACCTGGTGGTCATGGAGAAGCAAAGAGAGTGTCCGAGTGGAGCATAAGGGTCAAAGCCAGGGTATCCATCCGAGGGTGGTCAGCCAAAGCAAAGGTCAGTTCCAGGTATCAGTCCGAGCATGGTCAGTAGCAAGCAGAGGTCAGTTCCAGGCAGCGGTCCAAACATGGTCAGAGGCAAGCAGAAGTCAGTTCCAGGCAGCGGTCCAAACATGGTCAGAGGCAAGCAGGGGTCAATACCATGAATCAGTCCAAGCGTGGTCAGAGGCAAGCCGAGGTCAGTACAGAGTATCAGTCCAAGAAGGTACAACCTGGGAAGTGGAACAGGAACAGACGCTAGAGCACAGGAAGGAGCACGGGAAAACAGGAATGCAGGAGCACTGGAAGACACAGGAGCACAGGAACAAGTACTGGAACAGGAACGCAGGAACACTGGAACAGGCAAGGAACAAGGAACGCAGGAATACAGGATGGCAACTAGCTTCTCAACAATGAGATGACCCGTTTGCCAAGGAAAGGAACTGGAGCCTGAGCCCTACCTTATATACAGGGCTCAGGTGACGTCATTGTCAAGCGCCGCGGAGGAGTTTCCTGCACTTGGCCCTTTAAAGGGTCGGGTGTTCCACATGCACGTGCCTAGAGGCGGACCCGATGCCAGCGAGGACACTGAGCTCTGACGTGAGGAGCAGTGCGAGGTCGAAGGCCCTGAAGGCCCGGGATAGGCCGCGGGATGCCGCGGATGCTGGGGGCTGGCTGCGGCTGTGAAGGATGGACCAGGCCTTGAGAAGGGGAGCCCGAGGTGAGCAGGGCCAGCCGTGGCACCAGCACTGCCGGGACACGCAACAGTACCCCCTTCTAGGCCTCCCCCTTACCGGTCTAGGCTTCTCCGGATGCTGATGGTGAAAGGTGCGAAGGAGATTTTTATCCAGGATATGGTGGGAGGGCTCCCATGAATTTTCCTCCAAAGCGAAGCCCTCCCATGCCAGGAGGTACTCCCAGCGCCCTCTACGGCGACGATTGTCCAATACCTCTCGAACTTGGAGTGTGGTTTCTGGTTCTGCAGCAAGCTGCGTGGTTTGTGGTGGTCTTCGCGAAGGCCACGATAGGACCAGTGGCTTGAGTAAGGATACATGGAATGTGTTATGGCAGCTCGGAAGCTTGGCACAGGCGTTCTTTGACTTGATCGCATAAGCGACGGATGGTTTGCACAGTGGCTTGAGCTGCAGGAGATGGTACGTTGAAAGGAACTGGTAGAGGCAGGCGGGGCTGCCGACCGAAAACTACCGCAAATGGAGATGTGCCGGTGGCGGAGGCGACGTGGGTATTATGTGACAATTCTGCCCATGGAAGAAGGTCGACCCAGTTATCCTGCTGGTCATTAACATAGGACTGGAGGAAGGCTTTCAGGGAATGGTTGGTCCTTTCGGCCTGGCCTGTGGATGGTAGGCGGAGATCAGGTTTAAGGTGATGCTGAATTTATTGCAGAGGGATCTCCAATACTTTGCAGTGAACTGAGGGCCACGATCTGAGACAATCTCCTGTGGCAATCCGTGGAGATGAAGATGTGATTCAGGAAAAGTTGGGCGAGTTCAAGAGCCGAAGGTAGGCCAGGTAAAGGCACAAAATGGGCCACTTTGGAGAAGCGATCTATTATGACCCAAATTACGGTGTGTCCCTTGGAGGGGGGGGGCAGATCCACAATGAAGTCTGTAGAAAGACTGGTCCAGGGTTCAGTGGGTGCTGGGAGAACCTGAAGAAGCCCCCACGGATGTCCAGTGGGAGGCTTTTGTTGTGCACAGACAGGGCAGGAGTCTACGTAGTCTTGGGAGTCCTTCGCCATGGTAGCCCACCAATAGTGTCTGTGGAGCATCTTGAGGTTTCGGGCCCGGCCGGGATGGCTGGCGAGACAGGAGTGCCCAACGGAGAACTCGCTCTCGGAGGCGGCGAGGCACCACTGTCTTACCAGCGGGCACGGTGGTGGTAACTGCAATGGAAATACAAGTGGGGTCAATGATATGCGCTGGTGTTTTAGGAGTATCTTCCAGCTCTACTGAGCGCGAGAGTGCGTCGGCCCGAAGATTCTTCTCAGCTGGGCAGTAGTGCAGTTCAAAGTTGAAACGTGCGAAGAAGAGAGCCCAGCGGGCCTGTCTTGCATTTAATAGTTGGGTCTCTTTTAGATGTTCCAAATTTTTATGATCGGTGTAAATGGTGAACTTGTGCTGGGCCCCCTCAAGCCAGGGGCGCCACTCTTGGAGGGCCAACTTCACAGCCCGGAGTTCATAGTCCCCAATTGTGTAGTTGAGTTCAGTGGGTGAAAACTTGTGAGAGTAAAAAGAACATGGAACAAGGGCTCCCTTAGAGGAGTATTGACTAAGGACCACCCCGGCGCCAATGGCAGATGCGTCAACCTCAACGATGAAGGGGCAGTTCGGATCTGGATGGCGGAGACATGGGCCGGTACGAAAGGCCTCTTTAAGTGCCTGGAAGGTAGACTGGACTTTGGGACTCCACTCCTGGAGATCACATCCTTTCTTAGTCATGGCGGTGGGTGGAGCTGCCAGCGTGGAATAGTCTGTGATAAAGTGACGGTAATAGTTTGTAAATCCTAAGAACAGGAACAGGAACAGATGCTGGAACACAGGAAGAACCATGGGAATACAGGAATGCAGGAGCACTGGAAGACACAGGAACGCAGGAGCACTGGAAGACACAGGAATGCAGGAACACAGGAACAGGCAAGGAACAAGGAACGCAGGAACACAGAACGGCAACTAGCTTCTCAACAATGAGATGAGCCATTTGCCAAGGCAAGGAACTGGAACCTGAGCTCTGCCTTATATACAGGGTTCAGGTGATGTCATCGTTGCAAGCCGCAGAGGAGTTTCCCACGCTTGGCCCTTTAAAGGGTCAGGTGATCCGCGCGCGCGCACCTAGGGGCAAACCCTACACCAGCGAGGATGCTGAGCCCTGACGTGAGGAGCAGTGTGAGGTCGAAGGCCATGAAGGCCCGGGATAGGCCACGGGATGCCGCAGACGCCGGGGCATGGCTGTGGCTGCAAGGGAGGATGAATCAGGCCTTGCAGAGGGGAGCCAAGGTGAGCTGGGCTGGCCGTGGCACCAGCGTGGCCGGGATGCGCAACACTTCCCTTGGGTAAATCCATGCTGACTGTGTTCCATTAAGCAATTTCTTTCTATATGCTCTGTGATTTTGATCTTTAGAATAGTTTTCACTATTTTTCCCGGCACTGAGTCAGGCTCACTGGTCTATAGTTTTCTAGATCACCTCTGGAGCCCTTTTTAAATACTGTGGTTACATTGGCCACCCTCCAATCTTCAGGTACAATGGATGATTTTAATAATAGTTTATAATGTTAACTTCAGAATCCTGGGGTGCATACCATCTGATCTAGGTGATTTGCTAGTCTTTGGTTTGTCAATCTGGCCTATTACTACTTCTAGGTTCACAATGATTTGGTTTAGTTCATCTGACAATGATTATGCTTTTTCCTATTTTCTTCAGATTGGCCCTTTTGAAGAATGTATTTTAGGCTCTTTCACCTCACCTTTTAACCATGCCGGTAATCATTTGGCCTTCTTTCCACCTTTCTTAATGCGTGGAATACACCTGGACTGCGCTTCTAAGATTGTATTTTTAAACAATTTCCATGCCTGTTGCTGTTGTACATTTTTAACCTTTGCAGCTGCACCTTTCAGTTTTTATGACTATTTTCCTCATTTTATCAAAGTTTCCCTTCTGAAAAGTTAGTGTTACAGTTGTAGATTTACATATTGTCCCTCTTCCAGTCATTAGTTCAAATTTGATCATGTTATGATCACTATCCCAAAGTGGCCCCACCACCATTACCTCTCCCAACAAATCCTGTGTTCCACAAAGAATTAGATCTAAAAAGCTCCCTCTTTCTTTGGTTTCTGAACCAATTGCTCCATGAAGCAATCATTTATTCCATCCAGGAACTTTATGTCACTAGCATATCCTGATGTTACATTTACCCAGTCAATATTGGGGTAATTGAAATCTCCTATTATTACTGCACTGCCAAATTGGTTAGCTTCCCTAATTTCTCTTAGCATCTCATTATCTGTCTGATCACTCCACTCATTCCCCGACTCACTCACAGTCCAACAACTTCCAGCCATTCATCCATCCATTCAATCTTCCAAATCCAAACAGCCCAATCATCTCCCCAGTCATCCACTCCTTAACCCCCCCCCCCCCTTCCCTGGGAGACCAGCGAACCTTTGCCCATCACACGAACACATAACATTGAGGGATAAATGGGAGCCACAAGCACTCAGTGCAGACCCCAAATTCTCCCACCTCCTAACCCAGGTGAGCATATATTTGTAGCGAAAGCCCAAGAACCACAGAACACTGACTATAATCAATCCACCCGATATCCGGCCACCAGCAGGCTGGTTTGTATGTCTGCAGGCAAGAGATAATAGCATCTGGACCAGCTTTCACAGTATCACTTATCCGGTTTCTTGCAGCTCTGTACACTGTCCATCCACTCCATCTGTATGATAGCTGCCATCCGTCGATACCAGGCAGTCACTTGAGGTAACGCAAGAGGATCAATCCAGACCGACAGAACCTCCCTGCAAGCTAAGAGAATAGCGAATCTTCCAAAACGACCATGGGAGGCGGGGCATGGTGTCAGGATCCCTTTCAGCCCTGATATAAGAAGTCTACCTGACTTTGGGAGTTGTCTGTTGATACATCTCGTGATGAACTCCAATACTGGAGACCAAAACGTCGCAAGGCAGGAGCAGGCAAAAAGCCGATGAAATATGGTGCCGGACTCTCATGTACATTTAATACAGAGCGGTGAAGACAAACGGCCCATTTTGAATCGACGCACATCGTCGCAGATAGTGTGATGCAGGATTCAGAACTGCAATCCCAAATCGGGATGTAACAGTGCAGAGTCTTAAAACAGAGTTGTATATAGGACTTTGTAATCGGCTCCATCCATACTGCCGACCAGTAAGCAGCGAGTGCGTCTAAGGACTCTGTTGTAGCATATTGCCTGCGCATATTGCGAGAGTATGCGGTGTCAAATATAGTTTAAGCAAAAGAAGATTCTTATTGAAACATCTATCATGTCCAATGAAATGAGTGGAGATAGTGTCGTACTTGCAAATACGCAGAGAATTGTTTCGACAGTAATTGATTTGTTTGAGCTATGGAGGCAAACTCTCGTACCACTGGGCTGTCTTCTTCATAGAGATGAAAGATAAATGGCAGTCCATTATGAGCCCAAGCTTGAAATATGGCACTACAGCTGAGTCCAGGCAAGATGTTTTTGTTGCCCACTAATAGCAACAACAAAGAGTGGGAGCCCTCCATAGTGCACTGTCGATGCAGCAACCTCTGGCTGACCCGCAGCTCCATGCCTCTCAAGATGTGTTGGCCCTCCAGGCCCCCCTCCCCCCAGTGCCCATCCCAGCACAGACAGCCACCACAAAGCTCAAACCGTGACCCGCTGCTGCGCCTCCCACCCTTGCTGCACCTCAAGCCTCCCGGCACGCCTCCCATCCCTGCCGTGCCTCAAGCCTCCAGGCGTGCTTCCAGCCCCCGGCATGTCAGGAAGAGGCGGCTGACCCGCAGCTCCATGCCTCTTGCCGACCTCGTTGCTGGCGAGGAAGGGGAAAAAACAAAGGGGCCACATGTACTCCGTCACAGCCCTAAAAGGGGCCGTTGACGTCATCGGTAGAGACAGGGATGGTCGCTTGCCGTCGCATCTGCTGAAAAGGGGCAATGGCAGTGGCAAGGCAGGTTTTTATCGGCGCTGCAATGCGCTCTTTGGTGTGCGTCGCAAACTGATGACGTCATGGGCACGTCAGTCGGGGGATGCGCTCTCGCAAGAGGCCCCGCCCGACGTGCCCAGGAAGCCAGCGCCGGAGGACAGTGAGTGTTCCCATCCCAGCGGCACGCCGTTAGGGGCGGACATGCATAGGGGCACGAGCTCTTGTATTTACACTTTAAATAAGTTACTAAAACAAGGGGACACTCCATTAAACTAACAAAAAGCTGATTTAAAACAAATGACTCAACTCACAATCAGGCTATGATAGATTGCTGCTAGAGCCATTGGTCAGCATGACTTGTATAGTGGGGTTTAAGAGGTTTGGACAAGTTCCTAGAAGAAAAGTCCATAAAAGATTATTAGCCAGGTGGACTAGGGAAATCCATTACTATCCCTGGAAGTAAGTAACAAGAAATTTTATTTTTCGTTTCTGCCATGTCCTTGTGACCTGGGCTGGCCGCTGTCCAAGACAGAATGTTGGGCTTGATGGCCCTTGGTCTGGCCCAGCATGGAATCTTTTATGCTCCTATGTACACTGGGAGGCTGCACTATGCATATACCACTTTTTCCATGACGAAATATTTTCTAATGTTACTTGTGAGCCTACCCCTTTTATCCTCGTAACATGACCCCTTATTCTAGAAATTCCTTTCCACTGAAAAGGTTTCTTTCTTAGATCTTTGAGGTATTTGAAAGTCTCTATCATATCGCCCCCATCTCATCCATATTTTGCTCAGACTCTGCACCAACTTAGTAGCCCTTTTCTGGACCATCTATATTATATCTAAGTCCTTTTGCAGGTTTGGCCTCTAGAACTGGCCACAACACTCAGATGAAGACTCATTAACTACCTGTATAGAGGCATCATTGCCTATTTTTTTCCTATTGTAATTACACCTGTCATTATGTACTCAAGCATCCCTCTGGTTCTGGCTGCTGCCTTGTCACTGTTTTTTTTGCATTGAGATCATCAGATCTGATCACGCCAAGGCCTCACTTGTGCTTGGTATACATCATAATCTCAGATACATACTGTGATAAATTGCAGGAGGACCTTACGAGATTGGAAGATTAGGCATCCAAATGACAGTTGAAATTTAATGTGGACAAGTGCAAGGTGATGCATACAGGGAAAAATAATCCATGCTGTACTTACCCAATGTTAGGTTCCATATTAGGAGCTACCACCCAGGAAAAGATCTAGGCATCATAGTGGATAATACATTGAAATCAGTGGCTCAGTGTGCTGCAGCAGTCAAAAAAAAAGCAAACAGAATGTTAGGAATTATTAGGAAGGGAATGGTGGGAAAAAACAGAAAATGCCATAATGCCTCTGTATCGCTGCATAGTGAGACCACAACTTGAGTACTGTGTACAATTCTGGTTGCTGCATCTCAAAAAAGATATAGTTGCACTGGAGAAGGTACAGAGAAGGGCAACCAAAATGATAAAGGGGATGGAACAGCTCCCCTATGAGGAAAAGCTAAAGAGGTTAGGGCTGTTCATTTGCAGAGGAGATGGCTGAGGGGGGGATATGATAGAGGTCTTTAAAATCATGAGAGTTCTAGAACAGGTAAATATGAATTGGTTATTGGTTATTTATTCTTTCGGATAATAGAAGGACTAGGGGGCACTCCATGAAGTTAGTAAGTAGCACATTTAAAACTAATCAGAGAAAATTCTTTTTCACTCAATGCACAATTAAGCTCTGAAATTTGTTGCCAGAGGATGTGGTTAGTGCAGTTAGTATAGCTGGGCTAAAAAAACGTTTGGATAAGTTCTTGGAGGAGAAGACCATTAACTGCTATTAATCAAGCTGACTTAGGGAATAGCCACTGCTATTACTAGTATCAGTAGCATGGGATCTACTTAGTGTTTGGGTACTTGCCAGATTTTTGTAGCCTGGATTGGCCACTGTTAGAAACAAGATGCTGGGTTTGATGGACGCTTGGTCTGACCCAGTATGACAATTTCTTATGTTCTTACACTCCAAATGCATGATCTTGCACAATTTTGCACTGAAATTTAGCCAGGATGCCTCCATCACCCCCTCTTTATATCTGGCTACATTTTGCCAGTTAAAAAGTTACCTGGACAAAAGTTAGCTGGGAAACAGGGAGAAATTTTCTATCTTCATTTTTTGTCCAAGTACTTCAAAAGTTATATGGGTAAAGCCTTTGAATATGGACATCTGAGTATATTTATATATAATTTTTACACATCCCAACTCTGTTGTTAGGAGTAAAGTAATGCATTGACACAAGTTCTAGTTCTCTTTAGTCAGTTATTAATCAGATTGTAGTGGATCAGGGGGTGAAACATTTACTGGGCAAAGCTGACCAGTCCTCGCTAGAAAAAGATAAACTCTCTCTCTCTCTCTAGTAGACCTGGAATAACTTCAAACTACAACCTCCTGTTGGTTCTGTTTTTATTTTATTCACAAAAGAAGATTATTTAGAGACATCCAATCCACAGGAAACTTCTCACTAAATTCATATCCATTTATGCTGTGAGATAGTTGTAGTAGAATTGTATACTACTCTTCAGGAAAGACATATTTTGGAGAAAGCTAGTAGAGTTCAGGCTTAATGGCACTTCAGGGGCAATTCAGTAATGGGCCAAGTCCCTGCTTTCATGAGCTGACTGTTCATCTCAATTTATTTGGGCATCCCAGAAATATTAAGGCATTTTCAGTACCTACTATGGCAAAGGTATTTACTCATAGTCCTCATACGCTGACACCAGAAAGGATTTCCTGGAAGGAGGAAGTTCTGCTGCTAGCACTGAATTGGCCTCCTAGTGGCACTGGTAATAAGCGAGCCTAGCTTAGAAGTCTGGTGAGTTTCTAGGAATTCTGCTGGTTCTGGAGCTAGCCTGGTATGATGTTCACTTTTCTTGTCTTGCTCCCAGGATCTGTTTATACATCCCCAATACCAGAGGTCTCTAAAACACATGCATGGGATCTCCTGACACAAATTACAGGGGCCTCTTCATATAAGGGGCTCCATAAACTATTATACAAGGGCTTACGGTACACAGACATCTAAGTGCTAATTCACGCAGAGCTCCTTAGTACTATATTCCCAACAAGAGTCTGTAAATTAATCATGACTTATTTGAGGTATGTGTCCTCCAGAAACTAAAAGGATATTCAGTGAATGGAGCCTGCTGTAGAAGATCAAGTCTGCCTTTGGTAATTTTGTAACCTGTGGCCTGTCATTTCTAGAGATGCCTTTTTAAGTACCACATGATTCTGATTGCTATGAATATCAAACAAAAGCTAAACAGGTGGATCAAACTTCATCGGTAAACCTTTATTTTAAGATTAATGATTTGTACTTTTTCTAGATGACCCTAGTAGCAGGCTATTTTCAAAAAACAGGAAATTCTTGCTTAATTTCTTTTTAAAAAAAAAAAAATAGTTAAGCTTGCTTACTGCACATAAAATGATTTTCTTTAACTTTATGATGAAAATTGGCCAGTCTCCCATAGCACACATTGTGCATTCACTACAGTAAGGCTTCCCAAACCATCCTTGTAGCTCCACAGCTAGCCAGGTTTTCAGGATATCCACACAGTGAATACGCAGGATAACCATTTACATATACTGGGTCTCATACTCCATTGTGGATATCCTAAAAACCCAGCTGGCTATGGGGCCCAGAGGACAAGTTTAGGAAGTCCTGCATTAGACTATCAAGTCAACTTCATGCTTTTGTTTCCTTGCCATTTATAACAATACCAAGTATCATTGTCCAAATAAAAGATTTTATATTTTTTTCACTAAATGGAAAATGAAGCTGTCCGATTCACAGGACTCGTCTCAGCACAGTATCACTTCTGCAAATTATTTGTATTCATAACAAAATGTTACTTTTTCTGGGTTTTTTTGTTTTTTTTTAATTGTTCAGCTACCTACCATTCTTTTCTTTCCTCTCAGTTTTTAAAGTTTATCTGCCTCTTTCTTGTTTTTCACTCCCCCAGTTCCTGGGCTTCCCCTCAATGTTGATTCCTTCTTCTCTCATATTTCCCATTTTTTGTTCTTTTTCCTGTATCACCTCACACAACTTGTCCCTCACGGTTTGTGAAGCCAGGAAATTCTCAGTTTGCCCCCCTCCCCAGGCTGGATGCTTGTTTTTACATGAAGTAGCCTCCCGGTGTTGCTGGTAGAAGCAAAATTAGTCACCGCATAGATGACAGCAGAAAAATTAAAAAAAAACAAACAATTGAACAAGCCAGGCTGTTCGGTTATTAACAGAAGGCAAATACTGAGGATCTTTACTCTCTAATGTTTGAAAACCAGTGGCAAAGCCAGAGACAGAGCAAGGCCTTCATCATGACCTTAGGTAAGAAAAAGGTGCAGGTTAGACGCATTGCAGTCTTTTATCTGTCATATTTGGTTTCTAAATACAGTATCAATATCACATCTTTCCTCTACTTTTCTCCCTTTCCTGTCCCACTCCCATGCTATCTTCTTCTTATACCTATGCCCTTAATTTGTCTTTTCCCCCTTTTCTTTTGTAGTTCTCCCTCTTTCCCCTTATCTCTTTTCACATAGCCCTCATTATATTTTCTCCCTAGGGTGCACTATTGGCATTACAACCAGACCCCTCTCCCCTTAACCTCCATAAAAAAAATATATATATTCCTGCCACCATCCCCTTCTGCCTCATTCCCCTTTCCCAAGCTGATGAAATGCTGAGTCACCATATGAGGAGCAGTTGCCGCTGGACTGCATTGGGCCACTGAAAGCGAAGTTGCCATATCCCCCTCTGTGAGCGCGAGTGGAGAGGAAAAGGGGGGGGGGAAGGGGGAGGCTTCTGTAGGGACAGAGAACATTCGCCATCTGCTTTATAGCACCATCTGCCGAGGCAAATGTTCCAGAGAACAAAGCTGCTCATCCTCCTATGGCACCATGATAACTTGTCATGCTGCTGGCATTACATCTATCATTTATTATGTATATTTTATGTTAGCATATTTTTGAAAAATGAGTTAAAGGAACACCAACAAAGTGTTTGGACTGAGACAATATCTTTTTTAAGCTAAGAAATGTTGAAAGTTGCAAGCTGTAGGGGAATACTAAGGTTTCTTCCTCAGGTGACTGTCTCTCTCTCCTTTTCTTTGGACTAATTTTGAAAGCAGAAACATGCCACAACAATAAGGGACTGTAGCTAGAAGTATTATATTAGTATTTAGAATTAAAATCATGTTTACAGGTGTCTTGGGGCAATTAGTAAGGATGATATGTGAAAAGTATTTTTTTTTCCTTTTGTGAATAATTTTATGAGAATTTACTACTCTTCACAAAAACTCTTTTCCATAACAGCATAAGAAAAAAGAATTCGCCATACTGGGTCAAACTGAGGGTACATCAAGCCCAACCTAGGCTGCAAGTACTCAAACAATAAATAGATCCCGTGCTGCTATCATCAAACAGTGATAAGTAGTGGCTATTTCTTTAGTTTACTTGATTAATAACAGTTTTTTGACGTCTCCTCCAGGAACTTGTTCAAACCTTTTTTTAAACCCAATTACGCTAACTGCCTTATCCACGTCCTCCAATAATGAATTCCAGAGCTTAATTTTATCTTGAGTGAAAAAGAATTTTCTCCAATTTGTTTTGAAAGTCCTACTAATTAACTTCAAGAAGTGCCCCCATTTGTATTTTTTGTAAGAGTAAATAACTGCTTTTCATTTACCAGTTCTATTCCATTCATAATTTTATAAACCTCTATCATATCCCCCTTCAGCCATCTCTTCTCCAAGCTGAACAGACTTAATTTCTTTAGCTTTCCTTCATAGGGAAGCCGTTCCATCCCCTTTATCATTTTGCTTGCCCTTTTATGTAACTTTTCCAATGAACTATATATTTTTTGAGATACAGTGACCAGAAATGCACACAGTACTCTAGGTGAGACCTCGCCGTGGAAGGATAGAGAGGCATTATGTCATTCACTGTTTTATTCTCCATTCCTTTCCTAATAATTCCTAACATTCTGTTTGCTTTTTTAACCTCCACCGCACACTTAACCAAGGATTTCAAAGCATTGTCCACTATGATGCCCAGGTCCTTTTCCTGGGAGGCAATTCCTAATATGGAACATAACATAATTTAACTACAGTGTAGGTTACTTTTCCCCATGTACATCATTTTGTATTTCTCCACATTAAATTTAAATTGTATCTGCCATTTAAATGCCCAGTCTTCCAGACTAGCAAGGTCCTCTTCCGATTTTTTTTAGAATCTGCTTATGATTTAATAGTTCAGAATAATTTTGTATTATCTGCAGATCTGATCAATCGTTGTTCCCCTTTTGAGATCATTTATAAATATATTAGAAAGCACAGGTCCCAGCACAGATCACTGAGGCATGCCACTGTTTACCCCTCTCCACTGAAAAAACTGATCATTTAGTCCTACTCTCTGTTTCTTATCTATTAACCAGTTTGCAATCATAATAGGACACTGCCTCCTATACTGTGAAGTTTTAAGGTTCTCAGAGGTCATTCATGGGATACTTTGTAAAGCTCCTTCTGAAAATCCAAATACACTACATTCATCAGTGCACCATTATTCACATGTTTATTAACCACTTCAAAAAAATGAAAAGATTGGTTAAGCAAAATTTCCCTTGCTGGCTGTGTTTTATTAAACCATATCTTTCTACAGGTTCTTTCATTTTATTCTTTAGATTTTTCCTGGCACTGAAATCAGATTCACTGGTCTACAGTTTCCCAGATCATCCGTATATCCCCTTCTAAAGATCAGGGTTACATTGGCCACCCTCCAGTCTTCAGGCACAGTGGATGATCCAAATGATAGGTTACAAATTATCAGTAACAGATCTGCAACTTCATTTTTTTAGTTTTTTACGAACTCTGGAATATATACCATCTGGTCCAGACGATTTGCTGCTCTTTAGTTTGTCAATCTGCCTTATTACATATTCCAGCTTCACAGTGATTGTATAAGTTATTTTGAATCATCTACACTGAAGACAGTTTCCAGCACAGGTATCTCCCCAACACATTCTTCAGTAAACATTGAAGTAGAGAATTCATTCAGTAAGAACATAAGAAATTGCCATACTGGGTCAGACCAAGTGTCCATCAAGCCCAGCATCTTGTTTCCAATAGCAGCCAAACCAGGCTACAAGAACCTGGCAGGTACCCAAACACTAAGAAGATCCCATGCTACTGATGCCAGTAGTAGCAGTGGCAATTCCCATAAGTCAATTTGATTAATAGTAGTTAATGAACTTCTCCTCCAAGAACATATCCAAATGTTTTTTAAAGCTACACTAACTGTACTAACCACATCCTCTGGCAACAAATTCCAGAGCTTAATTGTGCATTGAGTGAAAAAGAATTTTCTCTGATTAGTTTTAAATGTGCTACTTGCTAACTTCATGGAATGCCCCCTAGTCCTTCTATTATCCAAAAGTGTAAATAACCTATTCACATCTACCTGTTCTAGACCTCTCATGATTTTAAAGACCTCTATCATATCCCCCCTCAGCCATCTCTTCTCCAAGCCAAACAGCCCTTACCTCTTTATCCTATCCTCATAGGGGAGCTGTTCCATCTCCTTTATCATTTTGGTCACCCTTCTCTATACCTTTTCCAGTGCAACTATATCCTTTTTGAGATGCGGTGACCAGAACTGTACACAGTACTTAAGGTGCGGTCTCATCATGGACCAATATAGAGGCATTATGTCATTTTCCGTTTTATTCATCATTCCCTTCCTAATAATTCCTAACATTCTGTTTGCTTTTTTGACCTCTGCAGCACATTGAGATGACGATTTCTTTGTATTATCCACTATGATGCCTAGATCTTTTTCCTGGGTGGTAGCTCCTAATATTGAACCTAACATCGTGTAACATCTGCATAGTTTATTTTTCCGTATGTGCAACACCTTGCACTTGTCCACATTAAATTTCATTTGTCATTTGGATGCCCAGTCATCCAGTCTTGCAAGGTCCTTCTGCAATTTATCACAATCTGCTTGTGATTTAACTTTTCTGATAATTTTGAATCATCTGCAAATTTGATAACTTCACTCATTGTATTCCTTTCCAGATCATTTATAAATATATTAAAAAACACCGGACCAAGTACAGATCCCTGAGGCACTCCACTGTTTACCCTTTTCCACTGAGAAAATTGACCATTTAATCTGAATCTCTGTTTCCTATCTTTTAACCAGTTTGTAGTCCATGAAAGTACATCGCCTCCTATCCCATGACTTTTTAGTTTTCTTAGAAGTCTCTCACGAGGGACTTTGTCAAACACCTTCTGAAAATCAAAATACACTACATCTACCAGTTCACCTTTGTCCACATGTTTATTAACCCCTTTAAAAAAATGAAGCAGATTTGTGAGGCAAGACTTGCCTTGGGTAAATCCATGTTGATTGTGTTCTATTAAACCATGTCTTTCTATATACTCTGTGATTTTGATCTTTAGAATAGTTTCCACTAGGGATGTGAATCGTCCAAAATCGTTAGAGTGCAGATACAATACAAGTGCCCCCGATTTATCGTCAGGGGCATTTGTATTGTATCGTTAAATAGGGCGTGAGAAAACCGGCACACCAAAAACCCCCTAAAACCCACCCCGAACCTTTAAAAGAAATCCCCCACCCTCCCGAACCCCCCCAAAATGTTTTAAATTACCTGGGGTCCAGTAGGGGGGTCCCGACGTGATCTCCCTCTCTCTCTCTCTCTGGCCACGGCTGCGTTGAGAAATGGCGCCGGTGGCCCTTTGCCCTTATGTGACAGGGCAAAGGTAGCGCCGGCGCCATTTTGTTTCCTGGCTCCCGACATCACACCTGCTGGAGATCACCCCCGGACCCCCGCTGGACCCCCAGGGACTTTTGGCCAGCTTGGGAGGGGCCTCCTGACCCCCACAAGACTTGCCAAAAGTCCAGCGGGGGTTCCGGGAGCGAACTTCTGCACGCGGGCCGTATTGCCAATCTTCAAAATGGCGCCGGCGCTACCTTTGCCCTCACTATGTCATACAGGCGACGGAACAAGGAAACAGGAACGAAGGCAATCAGGACTGGGAACCAGGAACTGAATAAGCAACGAGTACTCGACTAGCGAGGGGACCTGTTGCAAAGGCAATTTGAGAGAGCGGAGCCCTGGCTTATATACCGGAGCTCTGTCGACGTCATCATCCGGGGCCATGGCCAGGTTCTCGCCATGGGCCCTACTTAAGGACTAGGTGTGCGCGCGCACACCTAGGGAGGGGCGTGGCACTGGTCAGGACGGCATCTCACTGCGGGCCACGCGGAGAGGCCCGACGTGGAACACCAGCAACTGCAGCAGAGCTGGAGGCCCTAGGGGTGGCCCGAGGATGGAGCTGGCAGCCCACAGCCGCCAGAGACGAGGGACCAGATGCTGGATCATAGAGGTGAGGGGGCCGAGCCGCGGGTCTGCTGCGGCCAGCGTGCGTAACACAGGTGCTCCGCAATACAGACACAGGCCAGTTTGTCTCCGCTGGAGGCACTCTTCCGATGTCAGCCGCCTATGACCCAACTGCATAGGCTCTTCCATCTTGGCCACTCTAGTATCACTGCCAAGAGCAGGGTTGGTAATAGGTGGTGAATGGGAATGAACCCGCGGTGTTTCTTGGGCATCCGACTCTCCCAGTGACGCTCTTGAAGACAATGGTCGATTCGGTCTGCCAAGTCTATAAGGTCCTCCAAAGAGGAAGGGAGCTCCCGTGCAGCCAGCTCTTCTTTCACCTCTGGAGAGAGTCCATTCAGGTAAATAGCTCGGAGGCAGTCTTCCTGCCAAGCGAGCTCAATAGCCAAAGTCTGAAACTCAATTGTATAATCAAAAAGACTTCTTTGACCTTGACAGAGGTGTAGTAAGTTGGTGCTTGTCACGGCATGTCGCCCAAGATCATCAAAGGCCATCTGAATACATCCACAAACTGAGCCAGTTCTTTCAACAGAGACTGAGCGTTCCCACAAAGAAGCCTAGGCCAGCGCCTTCCCTTCAAAGTGAGATAGGATGAAAGTGACTTTTGTCAACTCATCCTGGAAGCGGAAGGCTGCAGAGCAAATTGCATATAACACTGATTAATGAACCCTCTGCAGATTCTGGAGTCACTATTGAAGCGCGGGGGCACTGGGAGTGCCAACAAGGCTCGGGGCATCGATGGAGGTGGCTGTGGATGAGGAGGAGCCAGAAGAGGAACCGGATTATATGTAAGAGCATCAAGCCGGGCGTGAAGATGATCCATGGAGGAGGCCAGTGCCTCAAGAAACTGCTGCTGTTCTTGTACCTTGGAGGCCAGGCCTGGGATGGCCTGGAGGGCATGCGGCTCCACCGAGTCCATGGCCTTTGCAACTTGTTGCATCGGAGGTGGACCCTTGGGCCAAGGTGGGGTTGACGCAACTAGTAGGTAGGGACCTACGGGTCCCCACCATTGGCAGGTGGAGTGGGATGAACGTAGAGGCCGCTGGAGCTTCACCTATACCAGCCCTCGTTCCCCGCGGGTTGAGCCTTTGGGTGCCGGGGCCAGCAGGACTTAGGTGGGCCTCGAGGTTGGTTTGAGAAGAAAAGTGGTTCAGCCCAGAGACAGCAGGCGATGGGTGGCATAGTCCTACCCTGGACTGGGTTTGGTACAGGAACTCAGGTGCCAATGGAATGGAGAGTAACTAGAGGTGGTCAAGCAAAGAAAGGCTGGAGCCTAGTAAGTCCATGTCCAGGGAATAGGCAAGAGGAGGCATCACTGACAGACTTGGATCAGGACCGGCTGCAAGCAAAGATCGTGGCAAGCAATGTAGAATTCTGGAAACGGAGAAGTCTGTAGCGTAGTCAATCAAGGCAATGGTCGGGGCACAGAGAAGGCAAGCGTAGTCAAGCATAGCAGAGGTCCGGGACTGGAGATAGGCTGAAGAGTAGCCAGGCATAGCAGAGTCAAAATCCAGAGAGTCAGTCCAACACATAGACAGAGCAAGAACGAGGAAGACAGGAACTGGGAACCACGGGAGTCAGGAACATGAAGTAGAGAGGATTCTCTATCAGCAATGAGTACGAGGAGTACGAGGAGACCTGTTGCAAAGGCAACGCTATGGAGCGAGGCCTGAGCTTATATACAGGGAAGAGTCTGATGTCAACATCTGGGGCCGCAGCCAGGTTCCCGCCGCAGACCCTTTAAAAGGATTAGCGATGTGGTTAGTGCAGTTAGTGTAGCTGGGTTCAAAAAAGGTTTGGATAAGTTCTTGGAGGAGAAGTCCATTAACGGCTATTAATCAAGTTTACTTAGGAAATAGCCACTGCTATTAATTGCATCTGTAGCATGGGATCTTCTTAGTGTTTGGATAATTGCCAGGTTCTTGTGGCCTGGTTTGGCCTCTGTTGGAAACAGGATGCTGGACTTGATGGACCCTTGGTCTGACCCAGCATGGCAATTTCTTATGTTCTTAGATACATCAGAGGTCAATAAGATGGAAAGGATAAGGGAGAGGGGTAGGAAAGGCCGAAGAAGGGGGAAAAAGTTGAGGAAAGAATTATACCAAAGGAGGCGCTAGAACTATTTACAGGCATTGGGGATACCAAAGGCAGCGCTGGATCTATTTTACAGGTGCTGAGGCTATTAACAGGATTGTAATAGAATAAAATTAGTGCAAGAATGTCACTGAGGATGGAGAAGAAGGAGAGAATGGAGCGTTGCAGAGGATGGAGAAGATAGGAGGGAGAGGATAGGCACTGAAGCTAATTACAAATTATGAGGGGGGAAGAAGGGGAGGGAAGAGTTGCAGGTTCAGGGGGGAAAGGAGAGGGTGGGAGGAGGGAGAAAAAGAAAGCGGTCAAGGGAGGGAATGTCGGTGACGGCGAAAGGCTGGGCAGTGGGACAGATGAAAGGCAAATAGGTAAAGTGTAGCTGGGGAGTAGCACAGGGGGGGAGAGGAAGGGATAGGGGAGGCTTAATAGGTGTTAGCAAACAGCTCTAGAAACAATGGGGGGGGGGGGGGGGGGGGAGTTCCTGCCCTGGAGCCAAAAGGATGGATTGACGGGACTGGCTGAGGCTCCTTTTGATACCAATCCTTCTCTTTCTGGCTAGACATCTGAGATGTGTGCTTTTGGTCTAGCCTTTCTTCTCCTGAAGTCTCTTATCTTTTTCTCCTCCTCTTCTTTGGTCCAGATGCTCGCCTGTTTCTGCCCTAAGCACTGACCACCAATCCCATAAACCAGGTTTACTTATATACAAGTTTGCAGCAAGAAAGCTGAGCCATTAGGAAAAGACTGCACATGCTCACTTTAGCATATATGTACTATTTAGCACACTAGTGCTTTTAGAACATACATGCTGCATTGTTATGGGTTAACAACTACATTAATAGTGTTCATGTGCTATGGAGGCTATTATTTTGTGTATACATGCTAAAATTTAGTACATCAGCCATTAAGCAATATTTAGCATGCGTGCTAAATTTTTACCGACTTGAACAATACAATTTTTTAGTATTCATTTTAGTACTTAGGCCCCTATGTCTTGACATGGATGGCAGATGATATTTGTAAAAAAAAAAAAAAAGTATTTATTTGATTTATATTACGCTTTTCTGCCATTTCAAAGTGGATTACATTCAGGTATTGTAGGTATTGTTTTTCTCATGCTGGCAATGAAGCGAGATGAGGAATATTTTGGACCATTAACTGCAGAAACAATAGGAATGGCATAATTGTATAATCCAATACAGTGTTTCTCTGTTTACTGTTTTATAAAATAAAATGTTACATTCTTATTTGTTGAGTATAAGAGGATAGTGTATGTAATATTACAGTGGCACTAAATCTCTCAACATGATACAAAACCTACTTTACTAAAATATAGTTTTGATTATCACATAATAATCGAAAGATATACATTTAATGGCATGTTCTTTTTATTTATAGGAATGCATCAAAGCTTGTAAAGCAGACCTAACTGCTGAGTCCCCTGTCTATCCAGGCAATGGACATATGCAGCCACTATCTGAAAACATCAGGAAATATGTCATGAGCCACTTTCGGTGGAATAAATTTGGCAGAAAGAATAGCAGCAGTGCCAGTACAAGTAGTACAGGCTACAAGCGAGAGGATGTTTCCAACTTCCCTTTCTTCAGCTTCTTTCCAGTATCAGAAAGTCAGAGCAGTGGAGAACATGACAATACCAAAGATGTAGAGGCCCTTGAGAGGCAGGAAGGCAAGCGGTCCTACTCCATGGAGCACTTCCGATGGGGGAAACCAGTTGGCAAAAAAAGGAGGCCAGTTAAGGTTTATCCCAATGTTGTGGAGGAGGAATCCTCTGAGAGCTATCCTGTGGAGTTCAAAAGAGACCTCTCTGAAGAGCTTGAGTACCCTGACTTCAGTTCACCAGAGGACTTGAAAACCAATGAGCTGATGGGGCTTTCAGAGAAGAAAGATGGGAGCTACAAAATGGAGCACTTCCGATGGGGCAGACCTCCAAAGGACAAACGGTATGGAGGCTTCATGACACCTGAACGGAGTCAGACACCACTAATGACTCTTTTTAAGAATGCCATCATTAAGAATGCCCACAAAAAGGGCCAGTAGAAAATTCATGATTCTGTGCAGCGCTAGCTTCAGATGCTCTGGCATGTTTCACTTAGTTACAGCTATATTAATGAGTTCTAATTAAATAACTAAGCAGTTTATTGCTTTCAGATTTGACTTTATGTTCTTACTCTTTGTTTTGAATGTGATAATGTATAACCCTTTAAGAAAATGAAAAAAAAATAAAAAGTAACCCTGTACATAAGAAAAGAAAGAGAAGTTTTAATGAGTGAATATCTACTTTTAGTTGGAAAATTATTTTCATATTTAATACATTGTAAAATACTGTAAACAAATGGAAAATACATTTTTTGCAAATTAATTGGTTTTCCAAGAAATCTTTGGCTTATTTCTATGTTGTCTGATTCTTTTCAACTAATGTGTCTGAAAGCAGAGGGCAATTTGATGGTATTGGGCTAGAGGTAGCCTGATCCAAGTGTATGACATGTGATTCCACAGTAGAGAGTTCTAGCAACTATATTGATCATAGAGAGAATGGAATTCTTTGCTGGCTATGATCTTTTATTAGATCAATACAGAAACTCTCAAAGGTTTATGTGCAGTATATAAGCCTTTGAGCAGGGCCACTGCCCTGTGTGCCAACAAAAAAGAGTGGCTCTCCTCTTCTGCTGGTGTTCACATCTCAGCCATTTGAACTGCATGGGGTTCCTTAGGTAAAGAGTTTTGAACAGTTTTGAACAGTTCAAACAGTTCAAACAACTGGATCAGTGAATCACCTGGGACACAGAGGAGAGGCTTTCATCATAAGGAGACAGGCATGTGGAAACTGGATGATGGGAGGAGAAAGAGCAGGGAATCCCTCCAGTGAATTGGTATGTCATCAGAGGGGGATTCCCCCTGACCCTGCCTGGGGCACTCTTAGCCCCATGATAGTGCTGCCTATGAGACATACAGATGAGGTCTATCTGGCCTTAAACGTTCATGCATAGAATCATCTCTGGGGAGTTTTTAACTTTGATCCAATAAAAGGTTGTACAACCTGCAAAGAATCCATAATACAGGAACCTCTGGATTTGTGATCAGATATAGTAAATTACAGAACAAAAAGACTAAATTGGTCCATCCAATCTCCTCAGTTGTAATTCTTCCACTTTGGGTAAATAAGTGTATAAATTCCCATACTCAACACAACACCAGCTTCCACCTCCCATGTCTTTTCCTTGAACTTTCAACCCCTTTCCTACCACTGCTCTCATCAGGCCCAAGCAAACCCAGAATCTTGATTAATTTTGTTTCTTAATGTTTCACTCAAGTCAATCACAATTTAGATCACATTTCACAGATCATTTTAATTCATTTGTAAGCATATTTTTGCTTGAAGTTGGCATCCATCATTAAATCAAGCTTTTTGGATTTAATCAGAGAGAAGTGAGAGTGAAAAATTAAGTAAAAATCAGGACCTTTTATGTTTGAAGAAATTAAATTTGACAAATAAGCTAACTGAATGAAGATTTATATAAACTGATAAGAAGCTGGCACTGAGATTCTCCCACATTTTACTTCCTCTGTACAGTGTCAAAAATAATATGTAGCCTGCACTTCCAATAACATGTATATCTTATTAGTCTGTAATAAAAGCATATTACATCAACTCATATTAGATGAGACAAGGTAGGTATATGTGAGGCTATTTCTCGCTAAATGTGCTTTTTCAAGGGTTAGCCAACAACACATATAAATTAATATATATATATACACACACACACACAATTGATTTATATTCTTTTCAGTCTCCTCAATATTGTGGTTTTTCATGACTAACAACATTCCTGTTATTAATCAACAAAACTAAATTATTAAAAATTCTAAACAGCCCATCAGTCTAAAACAGCCTCTGTGCAGGACTGCAATAAAGTCACTGGGTGGGTGTGTTGCGATGGTCTAACAGGTAAGGATCCTGGTCTGTCTCTTACCTTTATAGTCAATTTTTTTTTTTTTTTTTGCTGTTTTGACTGCTTCTCCTGCCTTCCCATTGCTCTTTGGGAACCCAAGGTCAAGTCTTGAGCTTAAATTCCTATTTAGCACTAAATCAATGGAATCCTTCTGCCATGAACTATAGCCCATTATCCAAATACACTGTGTTGGATATGCCCTTGGAAAGTGTAGCTTCAGCTTCCTATTGGAGGCTTGTGATCATACGTCTCCCAGGTAATCCCTTTCCCACAAGCTGGAGAAGTAATTCATCCTCATCATAGTTTCACTGATTAAATGTGAACAGATCAGTTCCAACCATTTCCCATGATCTTAATAAGATATCATGTCACTACAAAATCTTCTTTTGTTATCTGTCTACATGTTCTTTATTATCTCTGATTATTCCATGTCCATTGGGCAGATGTGGTTCCTATTCATAAAAGTGGAAGTAAGGAGGAGGCTGAGAACTACAGGCCAGTTACTCTGACCTCTGTAGTGAGCAAATTAACGGAATCACTGCTTAACAGAGAATAGTGCAATTTTTGGAATTCAATGGATTGCAAGATCCGAAGCAGTATAATTTAACAGAAGTAAATCTTGTCACTTGAATCTGATCAATTTCTTTGATTGAGTGACCAGAAAACTGGATCAAGGGAGAGTGCTAGACATAGTATACTTGGATTTCAGCAAGACCTTTGACACGATTCCACACAGAAGACTTTAAATAAACTGTGCACCCTTGGTATGGATCCTAGAGTGACTGACTGGGTTAGAAACTGGCTGAGAGGGAGATGACAAAGGGTAATGGTAAATGGAGTTTTCTCTGAGGGGATTGTTACTAGTGGTATACCTCATGGATCAGTCCTTGGGCTGTTTTTGTTTCAACAGTTTTGTGAGTGACATAATGGAAGGATTGTTGGGAAAGGTTTGTCTTTTTGCCAATGATACCAAAATCTATAACAGAGTGGACAGACAGGAAGAAGTGGAAAACATGAAGAGGGATCCAGTGAAGCTCAAGGAATGGTCTAAGTTCTGGCAGCTAAGATTTAATTCTAAAGGATGCAGAGTAATGCATTTAGGGTGCAAAAACCTAAGGGAAAGGTACAGTATTGGAAGTGAAATTCTAACCACAAAGGAAGAGCGGGATCTGGGGGTAATTGTATCTGATGATCTTAAGGTAGTCAAATAAATGGATAAAGCGAAGGTAAAAGGCAGAACGATTCTTGGCTGCATAGGGAGAAGGATGGTCAGCAGAAAAAAAAGAGGTGATATTGCCCTGTATAAGTCCCTGGTGAGACTTCACTTGGAATACTATGTACAATTCTGGAGACTGTACTTTCAAAAGATATAAACAGGATGGAGTCTGTCCAGAGGGTAGCTACTAAAATGGTCAGCGGTCTTCGTTGTAAACCATGTGGGGATAGCCTTAAAGATCTAAGCATGTATATACTAGAGGAAAGATGAGAGAGGGGAACTTTCGATGGAAAGGAGTTTCTTGAATGAGGGGTCATGAGATGAGTTTGAAAGTGGGTAGATTCAGGAGTAATCTTAGAAAATATTTCTTGACAAAGAGGGTGGTGGATGTGTGGAACATCTTCCAGTGGAAGTGGTGGAGATAAAAATAGTATCTGAATTCAAGAAAGCTGGGATAATTACAGAGGATCTCTAATGAAGTAATGAGAATTATAATGCTAAATTAATTGGACAGATGGTCTTTTTTCTGCTGTAATGTTTCTATGTTTTTATTTTAATCTGTTTATCCATACTATGCTATTAGATGCATTCCTGAACTCACCACAGGCAGACCTTTATTCCCAAATGTGAAGCATGAATTTTTTTCCACGATATGCCTTAAATCCATTGGGATTGCTGCTGTGTTCCATTTAAATATGATTCCATCTTGCATACCGAGTTCATTCCTAACCTGTCAATAGAGAATGAATTGCTTGGACTTTTCAGGTTGAGCCTTGTGATCAGGCCATACTTGAAATACAGTTTGGTTCACCACCTAAAGCCTATCATCTTGCTTTGGGCTATCCTGTATTACCTGGATACTCTTTGAAAATCTGAAGATACTGCAAAGATTGACAGACTCTATCTCTTGTCCAATAGAACCACATATGTACTCTTAAAGGTATGCCTTGCCTCCTATGTCTACTATAAGTAAGGATTTTTTTGGACAATACCTTATGTTCACTGCTTTGAGCTAAAGTCTCAAAAGTATTAAGATATCAGATAAAGACCATATCATCTTTTTTCCTTCTGATCTTAAGTGGAGGATATTCAGGTGCAGTACTGAAATCGGGTTTCTGACTTATAAAACTCTGCTGCTTAACAGTGAGTGGTAGTCTTCTGTGCTACCTATTATAAATTCCAGGAGATATTGTTATTTCTTGAATTTTTAATGGACAATTTGCAACTATCCACTGATTTCAGAGTTCTTTTATTATATACCTTTAGTACTTGTTCACATTTTTCTAATGGGATATCCTTGCTTTACAATTTATCAGGAAATACAATGAGCACTAGCCCAACAATATTGCTGAAATCTAATCGATTGCTAATCTGTTAACATAGTTCTTGTGTACTGCATGTAGAATCAGTGTGTTTGGATCAGCTAAATTCACAGATAATTGTGCAGGGTCTGCATCAGAAGACTTATGAGTTGAGGCTTAAAAATCTAAATTTATGCCTTAGACTCTAGATCCTGGGAGGATCCAATGCTTTCCAAAAAAATATTTGAAATCCCAAGGGAATATCAAAATACTAACTCCTTTGCTTGAGATCATGTAGGAATATTTAGTTCTCCTTCTCTCTCAGCTGCTTCAGACGCACTTAACCCTCTGAAGTTCTGGGCATGCTCCTAGGCATTATACACCCCAGATGTCATACCCCCAAAAAGGTGGAGTTATCACATAGGAAGGAATAAAAAATATAAAACCCTCCTGAAACCAATGAATATTCAAATTACAAGGGCAGCCAGTTTCTAATACAGTCAGTCACTCTAGGTTTTATACCAAGGGTGCGCAATTTATTCATGTCTTCTGTGCTGAACCATGTCAAAGGCCTTGCTAAAATCCATGTACACTATGTCTAGCGGTCTTCCATCATCCAACTCTCTGGTCACCCAATCAAAGAAATGGATCAGATTCATCTGACAAGATTTATCTCTGGTAAAACCTTGCTGCCTCAGATCTTGCAATCCATTAGATTCCAAAAATTGCATTACCCTCTGTTTTAGCAGTGATTCCATTAGTTTGTTCACCATAAGAGTTCAGACTAACCAGTCTGCCAAAATTAAACAAGGCTGAACCACCTGCTAACATGATAATTTGAATGGCTTCTGAAAAAAAATGGACTTTGAGATGTATTTTAAACAGTTTATGACATTCAGAGGACAATTGAATAGGGAGCAAATCCCATAGTATATGACTGGCAATGGAGAGTGCTCTCACATGGGCTTCAATCAAGTGAATTAGTTTGGAAGGAAGGATCTTCCAAAAGACTCTAACTACTGAAGTGAAGGGTGTGGGAAGATCAATAAATCTTCAGCAAGATACTATTGCATAATGGGGTTTTATTATTCAATGCCATGTGGACAATGGCGACAACCTGAAGTTTTATCTGACAGGTGACAGGGAGCCAGTGTAGTTACTCCCATGTCCATTCATCTAGTCATTCTAATGGTGCTTCATTGGTTTATGATTTGAGTGTTGATTGTGAAATTATGAAGGAGAGTTAATGTCTGGATGGTAGTGACAGAGGATGACTGTTGGGAAATGTGTGTCATTCATGTGAACCCATGTACATAGCAGGGAAGAAAGAAGAGCAGATAGAAGTTGAGGGAAGAGAAAAAAGAGAAAGGTGAGGTAAGTGAGGAGCAAGAGGACAGAAAGAAGGGAAGGGTGGTTATTTGGAGATTTGAAAATGGAGAGAGGAAAGGAAAAGTATGAGATCAAAAAATGGGAATGACAGAAAGAAAGAAAAACAAACAGAGGACAGACAGACAAGAAGAAAGAAAGAAAGAACTGACAAATGACCATAAGGAACAGAGACAAAATATTCTGAAATTCAGGATGCATACAAGTCTTTATTCTGCATAGCTCAAACTTAATAAGTGAAATTCTGCTCCTAAGAGAAAATCCAAACTGCCAATATGTCTAGTGGCCTACAAATTAGTTTAAACTTTTAAGTCCCTAACAGAATTAGAAATATTAGATCTCATGAAAATAGATCCAAGAAGAGACACCAACAGCCAAAGCAGTTTACAAGCAGCCACATCAATAGCAGAAATATAAAAAGACAAATTACACTTGATAGAAAAATTACATGAAAGCACAAAAAACTTACAGAGTGAGGCAAAACAATACCAAAACCCTGATATGTATTTTTACCTCTGCTTTCTGTGGGGACAAAGGGCCTCATTTTCAAAGGGAGTTACCGCGCACGATTTGCAAATGCAGTATTCAGGGGGCAGAGTATATGTAAAGTGAGAAACAGTTATCGTGTGCGGCAAAACAGCATTAGCACAGCTCCTACCCTTTCATTTGTGTTACATACTGCGCTAGAGGGCAGTAAAGGTGTATCACAGTGCATGATATGGAGAGAGAGAGACTTCCTATAATGCCTATGCCCTAGACAGGTATTTGTATCCCTATGGGAGGGCCACCTAGTAACTCGAGGTGGGGATTAGGTATGAGCGTAGGGGGTTGTGGGCCACTTTCACATTAAACATGAGACCTACGGAAAGAACAGTGGTCTCTAGTGAAGATTTGCTGGCCGTCGGAGTGAGGAAACTCACTCCAAGATGAGATTTGGACAATGTTCTCTCCACCTAGCTTGATGGACACTCTACCTGGGCAACAACAAGCTAGGTGGAGAGAACGTTGCCCAAATCTCTTCTTGGAGTGAGTTTCCTCACTCCGACGGCCAGCAAATCTTCACTAGAGACCACTGTTCTTTCCGTAGGTCTCATGTTTAATGTGAAAGTGGCCCACAACCCCCTACGCTCATACCTAATCCCCACCTCGAGTTACTAGGTGGCCCTCCCATAGGGATACAAATACCTGTCTAGGGCATAGGCACTATAGGAAGTCAGTCTCAGTCTCTCTCTCTCTCTCTCTCTCTCTCTCTCTCTCTCTCTCTCTCTCTCTCTCTCTCTCTCCCAACACTTTTGCAAAAGCACCGTGATAAAACAACCAATGAATCATCGTGGTACACGATTTGCGACTCCAGTTCCACGAATGGTGAAAACATCGCGTGTGGTGATGTTTCCCCACTGCATGAAAAATGCCTTATTTGCATAGGACACACCCCCTCATGCGTTACCACTGCGATATTGGAAAATGAGGCCCAAAGTCTCTTATATACTGTGGTGAAATAGTGGCTCAGAGCTCTTGAGAGCATCAGCCAGTTGCTTTGTTCACATGATATTCTGGCCTCAGATGGCTCGCCAGGAGCAAAAGAAAAAAAGAAGGGTGGCTTAGACCCAAAGAAAGGCTTGGCGAGGTCACTGCAGAGCCCATCTTCAATGGTGATCTACTTGGAGGGAGTGAGTGAGTTGCAGGTATACAGAGATAGAAACAGGCAGCAGAACTCAGGGAGAACACAGCTGCAGTGCTCCCTGCAGGCCAAGCGGAGAGAAACAGAGAGAGCCAGTAAGCAAGTGCGGTGGCACTGGCAGGAGAGCAAGATCCACAGAGGTTGGCAGTTAAGAGATGGCAAACATTGCGCGAGCTCAAGGAAGTGCTGAACAGCGAGCAGGTGAGACACGCTGCCTCTGCTTCTGTGCGAAACCCTATGGCAGGATCCATCTGCCCAGGCGCCAGCTTCCTTCCTTCCCACCTCCCGAGCAGCCCATCTCGGCTCAGACTCCAGAGACTAGCGTGTGCCGAATGGAGCCCCACACCGGCTATTGTTGCTGGCAGAATCTGTCCCGTTCCTGTTCCTTGGGAGCCAGGCCTAGCAGGTGGAGAGGTGGAGACAGCAACTACGTGTGTGTGTGGTGACATAATGACTTGAGTCTTTGCCATAAAAAAAACCTGACCTAAAATCACCTCCCTTAAGAATTCGTATAGATAAGTCACAATTGGAGAGATTAGCAGCATTCTATGGAGCGCCCTTGCTAAGTTTCCCAAGGTTTTGCCACAGGCCGTATCCCCCTTGCTGATTCTTAACCAAAAAGAATAATGTATTGCTAATTGTATTCAGAAGTTAAGTATATTTTTTAAGTTAAGCTTTTTTTTTTTTTTTAAAGGAATGTAACCCTTAGTAGGGTTTCTAATCCCAAGGGCACACAAACATACAGGCTTCTCTGGCTAACAATTTACATCCCATGCTTAACACTTAATCCTGGGGGAGATTCTTTTTATGTGGGGAAGCTCTCATTTATGGCCCGGACTATGGTGTCTTGCTTTCACTGTGTTTAGAGTATACTTGCATCCCATGAGGTGAAGTGCAGGGACAAATTGACAGGACCAGGCTTGAGTGTTAAAGTAAAGGTTACCGAATTGATAATAATTCAATAAAAGTTTATTTGTCCATAAATAGTGAAGTTACATCTGACCGTGATTTATGAATGCTTTTCTCTATATGTAGGTATCCTTTAGGGATGTACATCCAGTGCTCCCTCCACTGGAGCACTGGATGGCCGGCAATTTTTAAAAATGGTGCGGGCCATCCAGAACTCCTACCATGTGACAGGGGCCAGCCAATGGCACGGATACCCTGTCACATGGTAAGGGCAAAGGGCCATCGGCGCCATTTTGATTAGTGGCAGCCGATGGCCCGGGAGCGGGAGATCGCTCCCGGGAGCCCCACTGGACCACCAGGTACCTGTAAAATGTTTTTTTTTTTTTTTGGGGGGGGGGGGGTCGAGAGGGTGGGGGAAGCTAAGGGATTCGTTTTAAAGGGTCAGGGTGGGTATTTTGTTTATCAATTCGGGCGCAGCCAATAAAACCACGCTTGGGCCTGACAAAAAAAACCACGATGTGAATCGGAATCCGAACAGATTCTGGTTCCGATTCACATCTCTATTAGCTATATGCAATATGTTAAATAAATGCCTAGTGCTGGAGGTGGACTGCCATCCCTTTACAAAACCAGTTTTATCAGCATGAACCAGAACTGGGGGATATTCTCAAGCTGCAACTGCAAAACATTTTGCTAGAATTTTAATATCAGAGTTTATGAAGGAGATTGGCCTATATGAACCACAATCAAGGGAATCCTTTCCTTTTTTATAAAAAAGGGTAATATTCACATCAACCATATCACCCAAGTCCAGGTCACCATCCCCCATCCCACTTAACAAGGGAAGTAAAAAGAGGGCTAACTCAGGCAGATATTTCTTAATCAAGGGTACGAGTAGCTATGGTCCCTGGAAGAAGTCTCCCCTGAGTAGAAGACACAAGGAGAGGGGGTCTTTGGGGTTTAACCCCAATCTGGAGTTGATGGACCAAGTCCTTGAGGATGAAGTTTCCCCCGGCTCCAGAGTCAATCAGGGCTAGCGTATCGAACTCTCCTTCGGGAAGCAGTAAGGTCACCGGGAAGGTGCACGGGGAGGCAGAAGTGGTGTGACCTAGGGTTAATTCCCCGACTGTCCCTAGGTCCAAGCGTTATCCTCCAGGTGAAGGCTTAACTACAGCCTGGATTTCAAGTAAGGATATAAGTGATGACGATGATTGTGTTTGCAACTCAGTCAATTGTGGCAAATTCAGGGGGGTCAAGCAATTACAAATCCAACCACAGTCAATTGAGTCTGGGGCAGCAAATAGCAAATAGTAAATAGTACATCTATCTCAGTGAATTTCAAAGTGGTGTCTCCCGTTGGCTTCTAAAGGCCAGGAATAAATGCTCTGCCCAGCCTCCTTTTAACTGCATGGGCCAAAAAAGCTCCAGGATTATCCCCATTTTCACAGAGCTGACAAATCTTCCAACTTCCAGAGATTGTAATTCTCTTTGTCGTTCTTCTAAATGTTTTAACATACGAGCTGAACAATCCTGTTGATTCAACATTTCCAGGTCTCTAAATTGCACAGTTGGTCACTCACCTTTCGTCTCTTTTCCCTTTGAATGTGACTAGCATAGCTAATTATTTTCCCTGCTGGGTTATGAATATTGAAATCTGCCACAGCCTCCTTAAGTAAGACTGGGAAATGCTTAACACCTCAAAGAGAAGTATTTAATCTCCAAGAGAATATTTTAGGTCTAGTGACCCAACAGACAGGGCGACCCCAACTGGATTGTGACCAGAGATAGTGCCAGATAAAATGGTAGCATTTTGTAAATGAGAAATCATGGGAGGGGAGCACAGGAAATAATCAATTCTACTACATATGATGCCTCGGAAAATAAAAAGTATAATCATATACATCAGGGTACTGAAAACGCCACATATCTATAAGTTTGAAGGTATTAAGCAACATCTTTGCAGAAAAAGAAACAGAAGTCTGGCCTTAAGCTAGGATGTTTTGTCCAAAAGAGGATCAGGACAAACATTCCGGTCCCCTCCCCCCAAACAAAGGTGTGCATAGCTAAAACATGCAATCCTGTCAGTGAGCATTTAAAAAAATCTACATGATCATTGTTAGGGCCAAATACAGTACACAGAGTGAAGTTCAAAGAATATAACAAACAATCCAACAATATATATCGACCTTCTATGTCCACTTTAGACCGGTGAGCTAGTAATGGTAGGTGTTTATCTATAAGAATACATACCCCATGGCTGCGTGAATTATAGGATGAATAATACAATTGACCCACTCAGTCAAACATAAGTTTCTCATGTTCACTATTAGTAAGATAGGTTTCCTGCAATAATACTAATTGGGCATCCTGGTGTCATGCAAATTGTAAAATATGTTTTCTTTTTATTGAGAGGATATACCCGGACATTAAGAGATAATACTTTCACAGGAGTTTCCATGACATATCACTTAAAAGCAAAATGAGGCATAAATGCAGCAAGAAGATCAAGCGCTGTGATAAACTGAACATAGGGAGGAGAGTTTTAATAAGCATAATAAATCTTAGCTTCGTCTCTTCCATACAAATCCAAACAGCATATGTGAAGTTAATAACAATACTAGATGGTAAGCCAACATCCTCAGAATGTCTTTTTCTCCCAAACCAACAAGTAGCCCCAACCACCATTCAAGTGCTACAACATCTAAACCCCTCCCCAACCCTGCAAACAAATCCTTCATTTAGCCTTTCTCTGAACCTCCTCCCACCCTGAGTTTGATTCCAAAGACCAACCCAAAATATCTTCCATCCCCACATCCAAACAGTAAATAACCATGAACTTGAGATCCCCCAGTGAGAACACCACCAAGACCAGAAGGGCAGGCCAATCCATCCCCTCTACAACCCGCCCCCTCCTCATCCCATTAAGTCCCAAACCCAATGCACTGACCACAGAACCATAAAATATAACAAGCACCATATATAGAAGATGGCACTGAAAGAAGGAGGAACAAATCCAGTCAGGGGTAACAGACGCATAAAGCAAGCAAACATTAGATAAATCCCCAACCTGCTCCATATGAGTGAGAAAAATATGCTCAAGCCCTCCAACAAAACCATTTAAAAAGAAAAGAAAAAAAAGTCAATGAAGGAATAAACAGATCCAACGGCAAAGTTTCCAGCATGCGGAAATCATAAGGCTTGCTGAATTTATTGCACTGATGCAGCTGAGAAATACCTCCATGCAGACCTGCATCATCCACACAGAGGAAACGAGAAAAGAGGTATTCTCGATCAAAGGCCACAGAAGCAAGCCACAAGTGTTGCCAGCATGGTTTGCCTTGTGCTGCAAAATCTGTTATCCGAGTCTCCAAACGGTGCTGCTGATGCAAGCCAAGAATAATAACAAAAATAAATGCCCAGCAGATCTGATATTTCAGAGCAGAAAAATCATTTCTTCGCTGCAGAGGGATGATGCCCTTAAACTAAAGTAAAAATAAAATAAACAAACATCGGGACAAATACATCCAACACTTCGGCACTCTTGGTCTAGTCACTCGAAATGGAAGCTCGGGCTCACTCCCACTTGCTGCCCCAAACCATAGTCGCACACTAAGAAAGTAAGATGCTAGTCCTCCTCTGCATGAGTAGATCGCACTTCAATTAAGGATTTTTCCATGGAGGGAACATCATCAAAAAACACCTGCAGTTTAGCTGGGTGCAACATGGAATATCTAATATTTCTTTTCTGGAGCTCACATTTCACACCAGCAAAGGCCAAACGCTTCCGCTTCAACTCCACTGAGAAATCTTAGAAGAACATAATGTGGTGCCCTTGATAGAATAAATCTTTTACGTCTAGAGCTATGTTTAATATCAAAACATTTGTAATTGAAGTTATAAAGTTCTATAAGGATAGCACGTGGGTGACCTCCAGGTCCTGGAGCAGGAGGGAGAGTATGCTGGGCCCAGTCTATTTTTACTAAATCATTTTTGACCAGAAGTTTCAGTTGCTCCAGCAACCATTATGAAAAAAACCACACAGCATCTTGGCCCTCAGACTTTGAGCATACCGACAATTCTGACGTGGCATCGCCAGGATCTATTTTTGAGATAATCAAGCTTTTCCAAGGCAGAAGAAAGGTTTCTTTGTAGTTTATCGATCTTGGCCCTCGCTGAGGTAAGTGTAGTCTCTAAATCCATTATCTTTGCATCTATTCCCTGAAGGTGATGTCTTGCCCTGTTTGCACTAGCTGCACATCCTTGTCAACAATAGTTTCAAGCTGCTGATTTTCATGTTCCTCAACTGGAGGGAATGAAGTAAAAGTATACACTGACCTCTAATCAGCCAACCCTACATTGGCTCCCTATAGCATGGTGCATTCAATTTGTGAACTCAGGGTTAATCTTTAAGCTATCGCATGGTGAGGTCTCTCTTTGTATAAGTTCAGCCTTAAAGATTTATGTTCCAACTTTCCAGTTGAGACTGCAGGGGAAAAACTTGCTGGAGGTGCCTTCATTTTGAGAATTGTGACTAAGTGAATATTTGCAGTCACTGGATCAATAATATAGAACTCATTTTCCAAGGTATTGAGATCTGAAACATGTATTAAAACCTTTAGAAAGAAACTAATGGGGTTTCTATTTATCCAGGCATAATGATTGAATATGTTCTATTATATAACTCACCTAGGATTATACATCGTGCAGGACAGAAATCAGTAAACAAAAGGAGAACAATCTGCTACTTGCTATCTGCAGCCCTCCTGTTGCTATTTGCTTATACCTTCTCAGTGCCATTCTAGCCTGTTGAGGCATTGAAGCAGTTGAAAATCATGGCTCCCTGGACTTAATGAGAGGTGAGATAGGCCCGAGGTTTCTCCTGATGAGCTCAAACTATTTGAAGCAGCATCCTCAAGCAGATACCTCATACAGAAATGACAAAGCCATTCCCTCCTAATGATGATTCATGACGGGTATCTTGTAGGAATGTGGAAACCATTTCTTGGAGCTGCTGGTGTGCATCATGGACGTCTTTAGGTGGAAAATAACCAAAGCTATGTTGGAAAAAACACATTTTATTTTAAAGAAAACTTCAACAAAGGAGGAAAAAAAATAGGAGTAGGCTACAGGTTTAGTTCAGTGTGGTTCAGCATAGCCAAGAACTTAATGCAATCAAATCATAGAAATGAAAAAAATAAGAAAACCTTAAGAGTTTCTTGCATATGCTCAGAGATTTTGTGAACTGTAATATAACTGACATTCTAGATGGGATAGAAAAAAAAATGAGTGGCCTATGAAAGCCTGAGTAGTAGTCAGAAATTAGTCAACCAAAATTTAATGATAAAAAGTGTAGAATCATGTATTTAGGCACAGAATCCAAAAGAGTTCTACATGACGGAGAGGAAGGCACTGTTGTACAACAAACAGGAGAGGAATCTCAGGGTGATACAATATCTGATGAGCTCAAGGAAGGCAGTGGCAAGAGCAGGAAGAATACTAGTGTGCAAGGAAGCCACATTACTAGTAAAATAAAAAGCTGGCATCATTGGTTATGGTGGTATCATTGGTGGGATCTCATTTGGTGTATTGCATCCAATTCTGGGGACACTCTCTCCAAAAGGATAGAGTGGAGGGAATCCAAGAAATGGCTTCAAAATGGTGTGACCTGCACTATAAGCCTTAGGAAATGATTCTTACAGACTTAAATAGGCAGGGGGAGATAGATTTGACAGAGACTTTAAAATGCTTCAAATATATAAACAATACCATACAGTGCAAGGATTTGTCAGAAGAAGGAAAGTTCTAGAAGAAGAGATAAAAAAATATGAAGTGCAAAATGGGTAGGATTTAGCAGTTTAAATAAGGTAATATTTCTTTAAAGAAAGCATGGTGGTTGCATGGAACAACTTCCCAGTGGAAGGCTAAAACAGTATTAGAATTCAAAATCAAATAGAATAAGCACAGAGGATCCTTAGAAACATAGAAAACATCAGCGTAAAAGATTTTAAAACATGCGCACGTGAGTCCATGTGCGCGTGCTATCCGTCTGGAAGTGTTTTCCAGGTGTCTACTACCGTCTCATTGAAAATTCATTTTGAGTTCATTCCCTTCAGTTTAATATGATATCCCCTTTATCCCTGAACTTTTCATTCTATGGAAAATACTAATTCTGGTCTTTTATTGAAGTCTGCTAGCTATTTGAATGTTTGTATCATAGCTTTGCTCTCCATTCTTACTTCTAGGGAACAAGTGCTTAGGGCCGGATTTTAAAACACCTACACGCTTATAACCCGGCTGGGCCTTACGCACGCTGGGCCAATTTTCAAAGGCCCGGCCATGCATGTAAACCCCCGGGACATGTGTAATTCCCAGGGTTAGTGAAAGGGGCGGTCTGGGGGCGGGGCTGGGCTAGAGGCACCTGGCACAGTGGCCTTTTGTCACTGTGCCAGGGGATTGCATGCCGGCAGGGTGCCGGCGCGCTCAACTTGCTCCTGCTCAGAAGCAGGAGCAAAAGGTAAGACAAAGATTTTGGGGGATTTAGGATAGGGATATGGGGAGGGCAGGATAGGGGAAGGGAGGTCAGTCTAGGGGACTGGGAAGTTCCCTCCCAGTCCGCTCCTTAATTGGAGCAGACAGGGAGGGAACTGGGTAAGGCCTTGCTGCGTCATCGTGTGTAACTGCAAATATCTTCCACACTGTGTGTGTGCCGACCTGGCATTTTATAACATGTGCACGCCAACGCGCGCATGTTATAAAATCACGTGTCCATGTATGTGCACCGGATAGCGCGCGCACATGGACTCACGTGTGCATGTTTTAAAATCTACCCCTTAGCTTCTTCACTCTCTCTGTGTATGGCTTATTGTGCAGGTCATACACTATTTTGGTGGTCCTCTCTAGAACTGCATCTACCTTATCAATGTCCTCTTGTAGATATGGCTACAAAATTGATTATAGTTCTCAAGGTGACATCTTCACCAGAGATCTGTAGAGAGGTAATATTTTTCACAGAAAGATGGTGGATACATGGAAATGCCTTCCAGGAAAAGGATGTGGTGAGTAAAACATTAATGGAGTTTAAGAGGGTATGGAATAAGCTCAGAGAATCCTTAGTTGCTAGAAGCAGAGAGAGCAGAAAGCACTAACTAGTGATTCAGCAGTCACTATTGCGGCTGCCAGAATGTTTGGCAAAGAGGTTAATATGAAATGTTAAAAGAGTATGTGGTATGACAGGCATCCATGTGAGCGGGATATCTGGTTGCAATGACAGAATCTGAGAACTGTCTGCTGGATGCAAGTTCTGAAATAACCAACAGTCCTAGTGGATAAATGCAGGCGCTCACATAGCCGCCGGGTCTGTCTAGCAGACTATGCAAAGAACCTGTGAGGCTCAGTAATAGTAGCTATCGTATTTAAATCATACCGTGATGACAGAATCAAATTAACTGCTGGGTCTGTCTGGTAGGCTACACATTCTAGGGCCATGCAATAAGACGCACACTGAAAACGAGCGCTGGTACTGAGCGCCCGTTTTTCTAACATGCACACAACCACATCCCCTGGGTGCCTGATGAAGTATTTAAATGAGGGGCTGCGCAAAAAAAAAGAGCCCGCGAGGGAAGAATTGTGCATCCATAACGCTCAAATGCATCGAGCGCCCACAGTTACAAAGGATGTTCAGTACAAGCATCCGTTTTTATCCCGCTTCTTCAGGCCATTTTCTGTGTTATTTTGCTGAGGTTGCTGAAGACGTCCATAGCTAAGCGCCCCTTGCTATGGGCATCTAAATTGTGCAGCCATAAGAATTTTTTTTTTTAATCAAGCTAATATACATTTATTTTTCAACACTGCAAGCAGTTAATTTAAGTGCCACACTGATACTAAGTAGGAAGACAAAGAGAAGACCATATTTTTTTTAATTTTTCAATAGCCCTTGACTCACGAATTGATTTTATGCCACCTCTGGGGCACCCTGTGAGTTCCTGCATTAGAGGGTAATAGCCAATATCCTCTTCTACATGGATTTTACATGTGATGGGTGCTATCGGCTATGTATTTGTTTGGGCGCGCGTTTTGGATGCGCTAATCTCCTTATTGATTCGGGTGCTAATCTAACACCTCCAAAATGCATGCCCAACCATGCGTAGACCCGTGCACTAGGCTGAACGCACTTTATTGCATCGGCCCCAGAGTCTGTAATTAACTAGAAGTTTACATGGAAACACAGGAACTCACATAAACAGGTTTGTCTGGAGGGTTATGCAGGAGATCTAGGAAGCCAGATGCTTGGGCAACAGCCACACTAGTATTACTTGCTATTTCAATTCTTACAGAGCCTTGTTGTTAAGAACATAAGAACATAAGAAAATGCCATACTGGGTCAGACCAAGGGTCCATCAAGCCCAGCATCCTGTTTCCAACAGTGGCCAATCCAGGCCATAAGAACCTGGCAAGTACCCAAAAACTAAGTCTATTCCATGTTACCATTGCTAGTAATAGCAGTGGCTATTCTCTAAGTGAACTTAATAGCAGGTGATGGACTTCTCCTCCAAGAACTTATCCAATCCTTTTTTAAACACAGCTACACTAACTGCATTAACCACATCCTCTGGCAACAAATTCCAGAGTTTAATTGTGCGTTGAGTAAAAAAGAACTTTCTCTGATTAGTTTTAAATGTGCCCCATGCTAACTTCATGGAATGCCCCCTAGTCTTTCTACTATCCGAAAGAGTAAATAACCGATTCACATCTACCCGTTCTAGACCTCTCATGATTTTAAACACCTCTATCATATCCCCCCTCAGTCGTCTCTTCTCCAAGCTGAAAAGTCCTAACCTCTTTAGTCTTTCCTCATAGGGGAGCTGTTCCATTCCCCTTATCATTTTGGTAGCCCTTCTCTGTACCTTCTCCATCACAATTATATCTTTTTTGAGATGCGGCGACCAGAATTGTACACAGTATTCAAGGTGCGGTCTCACCATGGAGCGATACAGAGGCATTATGACATTTTCCGTTTTATTCACCATTCCCTTTCTAATAATTTCCAACATTCTGTTTGCTTTTTTGACTGCCGCAGCACACTGTACCGACGATTTCAATGTGTTATCCACTATGACACCTAGATCTCTTTCTTGGGTTGTAGCACCTAATATGGAACCTAACATTGTGTAGTTATAGCATGGGTTATTTTTCCCTATATGCATGGTTAGGTGCTGGAGGGAACTACGTGGGGATTTTGTACGCTCTTCTACCCAAGACGGTGAAGTACAAAGGAAAATGACAAAAAAAAAAACTGCCCTGGATAAAAAGAAATCTTGTAAGTGGTCACATGCTTGGCTGGCAACTGGGTTGTATCTTTATCAGTATGGACAGAATAACTGGGCAGACTGGATGGCTGGATGGTCTTTTTCTACCATCATTTACTATGTTACTATTCTCTTCACGCACCAAAATATACTATTAGCTTTTCCAACTGTTTTGTTACACTGACTGGCTTCCTTAAGAGATCATGATACCAGGTTTCTTTCCTGTTTGTGACTATTTCTTTACCTCCAAAAGGATATTTAGCTCTTAGATTTGTACATCCCAAATACATGATTTTTTTGCATTTTGTTTTTAATGATTAAAGCGTGGTTGCAATATCTTTTTCTGCATTTCATTCATTTTAAATTGTCTTTTATCTTATTTACCACCTTTAGCATTTCTATTCTTCTGCAAATTTTCATATCATCTGCAAAGAGCACACTTTCCCTTCTAACCTTTCTCTGATACCACTTATAAAGACATTGACGAGGATTTAGTACTGATGCTTATGGCACTCCATTGGTTACTTTCTTTTCACCACAATAGACCCCATTGACTACCACCCTCTGAGTTCTTTCATTCAACCACCTTTTTACTTAATTTATTTTTGTTTCAGCTCTCAGATTGGCTAGCTTGCTTTGCTCAGTAGTATTCTATGTGGAAGTGTCCCAAGACTTCTGAAATCCAGACAGGCCACATATATACTACATATACCATACCATCACTACTTTGGCCACTTTAGCAAAGAAATCAATCAGGTTTATTTAGCAAGATCTTCCCCTTGTAAAATCTTGATGATGCTTATGATCTTGCAACCCACTTAATTAGAAGGATGTGAACTTTGTAAAAGCAAATCCTGAGTTCAAGTAGGTTCTGTGGTACTGCATCAAGAATAGAAAATAGGTAGGCTAGATCAGCTTTGTGGTTATTTGCATTATATTCTATGTTTTCCAGGAAAGCTTTACATCTTCCAATGAGCACAGTTTGCAGGTATATGATCAGTGTGCACCTCCATTAAGACTGCTTGGCATTAAAGAATAAGAATGTTTCTTTCATCCCTACAGAGTATTGTGTTTCAATTGCCTAGTGCTGACTTCTTCAAGCTCTTCGGATTCCAATGGATTATTTGTTGATCTTCTTCAGGAAGCCTGTGGTAGCTCTATTAATTTAGTTGGGAGATTTTACAGCAGAAATATGTATATTCACAGGAGTATACATTTTGAGCAAGTTACCCCAGTGTTTCTGTATCATCCCCATTGGATGGGCATACAAGATCCCATCTTAATCCTACACTCAGCTCACCACTTACTAGACAGTACCTCACTACTATCAACCTGCCTGCTCCAACCTGGTTGGTTTCTGGGAAGTTAGATCCTGCTGGTACCAATCTACATCATGGCCTATATTATTGCTGGGTTGAACTTCCTTTTCTGTGTATCACCTCTACTCTTGCCTCTGTTCCTGAGAGAATGAAGGGTGGGTTGTTTGCAATACTGTAATCTCCTAACTATTTTTCTATTACTATTATAGTACACAACAGATAAGTATCCTTTGCACATCTAGTCTGCCCAATTCCACTCTACACACAATGCCATACACCTGATCTCTGGCTTTCCCCTCAACTCTTTGTCAGAAGCGATTCTCTTTACTTATACAATGATTTTTTTAAATTCTGTTTCAGTTTTTGTCTCCACATCCTCTACTGGAAGTCCATTCTATATATTCACCATTCTTTCCATGAAGAAATATTTTCTGATTTTGCTCCTCAATCTACCCTCCCCTCCCCTCTTGTTCTAAAGCTTCTTTTCCTCTAAAAAAAAAAAGGGTGTCTTCTTGTGTCCCATTTATATATCTTTGAGGTATTTGAATATCTATCAGATTCCCAGCCTCAGTTACTTACAGGCTTGGGCAGGGCCTAGCACAGAGTAGGAACAGTTCTGAAATTCAGTGAATTGCAAGCAGGAACAGTAAGTAGCAAGCTGTGATTGCTTGTCAAGGGTTGGAATGGATTCACACAGAAACCGGCTTGAGCAGGACCTAGGATTGCAGGCCAAGCTCAAAATGGAACAAATTTACAAAAAAGCAGACTTTAGTAGAAAGCTGAACTTACCGAACAAGAGTTGGAGTCAGGAACAATTTCACATGGAAGCAGGGGCTGAATTTACAGGCCAGGAGTTGGAGTCAGGAACAAGTTGCACTATTTGGAAATAGCAGGTTCTGTAGCAAGAGGCAGGTTAGGCTTAGTGTTTGTGCAAACAATTTCCTCTTCTCAACAACTACTTTTACACAAGCCCCAGCCAATCTCAGATGTCCAGGGGTGTGGCCTGAAGGGCTTCCTGAACTAGTCTTCTTTTCTATTGTTTCCATATGGTTCAGGTTCTCACCTGGGCTACAGGTTAGGACTCTTGTCCTGACCTCTGGGGTTGACAGTAGCTCATGAGAGGGAGGAGGAATAGCCTAGTTGTTAGAGCAGTGGGTTATGAACCAGAAGACCAGGGTTCAAGTCCTGCTGTTGCTCCTTGTGACCTTGGGCAAGTCACTTTACCCTCCATTCCCTCAGGTACAAAACTTAGATTGTATTGTAAACCCTCTGGTGATAGAAAAAATACTTACAGTACCTGAATATAAACCAATGTGATATCTCAGACCAAATGTTGGTATATAAAAATAATAAATAAATAAGCCTTCATTAGACTTAACAACTACATCTCCTTGGTCTTTGTCTCCTCTAGTGTAATGTATCATACCAGTTTTTGTGCTGCTTTGCTCCTCTTCATGGTGCCTTAGGATAGTAGTGCCAATGTGCCCCTTTCATACTGGCATTGGGAGTTTATGCCACAATTATTGATGTCTCTTGAAACCTTGGTAGGTCTTAACACTCTTGCTGCTGCTGCTTTGTTCCTCTGATGGTGCCATGGAGAATTCCAGCCACTGCTGGCACACTTTTGCCCCTTTATGGTGCCATAGGCTATTCATGCCACTTTTGGTGTCACTTTACCACAATCTTGGTGTCTTGGAGTTCTCGTCCCCTTCTGATGCAGTCTATCCAAAAGCTTCTTTAGAATTGATTAATGAACCCTGATTCTGAAGTTCAAAATAGGCTGCATTGCTTCCCCATTGATTTTAATGGGAGACAAATAAAATGAATAAATAAAAAAAAATTGTTTTGTTTGAAACTAATGAAACAAATGGAGGTGATCTACAAAATGAATGAACCGAAATGAAAAGTTTGCCTCTGCACATCCCTACTGAATATACACAGATAAGTTTAAAGTTAGTGATACGCCCGTCGGTTGCAGACAGCTGCGACCTCTGACCTCTGTTGCTCACCTCCTTCTTTGCAGTTTTTTCTCCATTGGGAAGACTTGCGGCCTCCGCCAGCTATCACCGGCCTGCCCACTGTTCCTGGGCCTCTCTGGATGCCACGGATGCTGCTGATCGCCATCTTGCCCTTTGAATCCCCTAGGCGTGTGCGCGCACACGGGCCAATCTTAAGCACGTCATGGCAGGAACCTCAGGGGCGTCCCCTCCAGATGATGTCATCCTTCCAGGACATTTAAGCCAGCTGGCCCTGCCTACCTATGATTTGGCAACGAGTTCCCTCATTGCTGAATCCCCTTCGCTCACTACGGACTTCCCATTCCAGTTCCTGCTACTTTAGAGAGAGACGCTCTGGATACCCTCTCCTCGGGGGCCCTTCCTCGTCTCTGGCTATCCACTCCTTGGAGGGCCTTTTGCTTTGGACTACTGCTTGCCCCATTCCCCAGAGTTTCTCCTGGAACCTTCACTTCTGTGAGTACCTCCCTACGGACCACTACCTTACCATTTCTAGTGTGGAATCCTCATCAGTGTACCCCGCACTGTGGACCACTACCGTATCATCTCTAAGTGAGGAACCCTCATCAGTGTATCCTGTGCTGTGGACTACTACCGTGTCATCTCTAAGTGAAGACCCTTCATCGGTGTACCCCGTGATGCAGACTACTGTGCCATCTCTTCTGAGGACCCTTCACTGGTATGCCCTGCTCCACGGACCACTACCATATCATCTCTACCGAGAAGCCTCATTGGTGTACCCTGCTCCATGGACCATTGCCGTGTCTTCACTACAGAGGTATTCCCCTTGGGTATACCCCATCACACAGACTCTGTGTCTTTCTCCTGCACTCCCCACTTCACGGGCAGTGCCTATCTCTCTAATAAAGACTCTATTCCACAGCTGTGTCTGACATCTGCTGAGATCTCGCCTCCCGACGGTGAGGCTCGCAGGGCTCCTCCCTGTGAATGGTACCATCTCTCACCTCAGCTCAAGGCCCACATACCTACAAATCCTAACAGTTTGGCAGATAAATTATCCAGCTAACTTTAAACCTGCTCAATAGCACATCTACTTATCCAGCTAACTTTGCCAGATAAGTCTGAATATAGGCACTTATCCCCATGCCACTCACCACTTACCCAGCTAACTACTAAGCTAGATAAGTAGTTATCCAACTAAATGGTGACCACTGATCAGGGCCAGATATTCAGATATCTCCACTTAGCCAGACAAGTCCCAATTTATTTGGCTAAGTGGCACTGAATATCGACCTTTACATGCCTTGTTGTTCTCTGCTTTCATCAAGCTTGGAAAAATGTAATATAAAAAATTATAAATAAATAATGTGTTCATATGGTTTGAGGTACCTGAAACAAGCATGTCAGACCCCTTGAGTCATGGTCAAATGTCTCCTTGAAGAACCTGTCCAAGTACAAGTGGAATACCTCAAACTATAAGGTCATGGAAGGACTCACAAAGAATTGGATGTTCATAAAGTTTGTGTGGAGATTCTCCTTGAAACCTGAGAGATGTCACTTGGGAGATCGAAGTAGACCAGTTGTGGTTTGTAGCCTGATTTGACCACATCTGAGCTTTCACAGACAGGGAACAAGGAAATGATATTGTCACTGCACAAAACTCAGTGCTTCTCCACTTTGTTTTATGATCCAAATGAGACTCAAATAGGAGAAGTGAGACTTTTCCCTGCTCTGGGACCTAAGACTGAGGACTCAAAGCAGTTGAGGACCAAGTTGATGAGTCTTAGTCATTGGCATAACCATTGTCAAATATCTGGGCCTTTTTAGTAGGCTTTAAGATAGACTTACTTTAGTTGAGCTGGTTGGGTAGGCTCGAGTGTCTCCTGCATGACATATTTGCACAGAGTGTGCATGTCAAGTCACTGTAGCTTCAGCTAGGTAGTATTCTTTGTGACACTCCATAAATGACATCATTTGGGAGCACTTTGGGCAATACTGAAGTCAATGAACTGCTTTTGGCCAAGGTGCAAAAAACAAAATTCAAAGGATGAAACTTGTCTGAGGAATGCAAAGCTGCATCAAAAGAAAAAAACTGACCAAGCTATAAGCACCAAATACAGTTTGAAGAAGCTGAAGCTGCAATCACATCATGCTGAATCGGTAAAACCTGAAAACAGACAAAAAAGAACCCCAAACGAACTAGTGATACTAAAAGGGATAAAATAAGAAAAAGTCTTTAGTATTTCCAAGGAAGCAGAGTACAGGCATTCAGGGCATTTGACTGGCTAAGTTTGGCAGGGTTTCAAATTTTTCAAAAGCTGGATGCCTCTGAGTTATTGGCTAAGTAGTTAGCTGGCTAAAACTTACCCAGATAACTGAGAGGGATTCCAGGAGCAGGGCCACTTATCTGGCCAATATTCAGTGTTAACAGGCTAAAGTAGCTGGCTAACTTTAGACCTTTCTGAAAGCAAACATTCCTGATAACCGGGTATATTCAGCGAAGTATCGGCGTCATTGAATATCCAGTATAAGTTAGCCAGTTTGGTTTATCCAGCTAACTTAGGCCTAGATTCATCAAACAATCGCATGCGATAGGAAGAAGGGCGTGTTTTATAGTAATAGCCTATTTATAGCAATGTGCGCTATCTTAGCGCTTCACATAGGGGCGGATTTTAAGAGCCCTGCTCGCCTAAATCCGCCCAAAACCGGGCGGATTTAGGCGAGCAGGGCCCTGCGCGCCGGTGAGCCTATTTTACATAGGCTCACCGGCGCACGCAGACCCCGGGACTCGCGTAAGTCCCGGGGTTCTCCGAGGGGGGCGTGTTGGGGGCGGGCCCGGTCGTCGCGGCGTTTAGGGGGCGTGCCGGGAGCGTTTCGGGGGCGGGCCCGGGGCGTGGTTACGGCCCGGGGCGGCCCGGGGGCATGGCCACGCCCTCCGGACCTGCCCCCAGGTTGCGTCCCGGCGCGCTAGCGGCCCGCTGGCGCGCGGGGATTTACGCCTCCCAGAGGGAGGCGTAAATCCCCCGACAAAGGTAAGGGGGGGGCTTAGACAGGGCCGGGTGGGTGGGTTAGGTAGGGGAAGGGAGGGGAAGGTGAGGGGAGGGCAAAAGGAAGTTCCCTCCGAGGCCGCTCCGATTTCGGAGCGGCCTCGGAGGGAACGGGGGTAGGCTGCGCGGCTCGGCGCGCGCCGGCTATACAGAATTCATAGCCTTGCGCGCGCCGATCCAGGATTTTAGCGATACGCGCGGCTCCGCGCGTATCTACTAAAATCCAGCGTACTTTTGCTTGCGCCTGATGCGCCAGCAAAAATATGCCTATTCGCGTTTTTTGAAAATCTACCCCATAGGTATTACCGCAGAGTGCAATAACTTTTTCGCACTTTGCGGTAATAACACAATTGTTGCAACTCCTACCTACAACCACTAGGGGGGGGGGAGGGGGAGAGAGAGAGAAAGTGCAAAGTATGCTGCTAATCTTTAAAGTGAAGCAATACAGATGGTTTTCCTTTAAAAACTGGCTGTAATACATGTGGGATAAAAGGACCCTTATACATTGCAAACAACATGGGCTATTCAATAATATTTGTTCCAGTGCTAAATTTGCTCCAATCTAGGCCTATCAATCCAAGTATCTCAGTATTTTCTCCTTCTCATCAACTTTTCAGTTGTTTTGAATATAACAGCCATAGGCCATAATTCTATTGAGTTAAATGTCTAAGCACTTCTTCTATTACAATATTCTTACTATCAGTTTATTTGAGGTACACAGCACATTTACCTGTTGAAAGTCATGTGAGCAAGTTATCCCAGATAGTCAGCAGGGCTTAAATGCATGTCTCTCACTGAATATTAATTGAGAAAATTATGCACACAAATTTATTTGGATAAATTTAAGGCCATTATTTCTCTTACCTGAGTTATGCGCATAACTTTAGCCAGAGAGTGCTAAATATGTGCAGTCACCGGTGAAAGTTTAGCTCCACCTCTGGAATGCTTCTTTTTGCATGTATACGTTTTGTGCACATAGGGAGCTTAATTTTCAGTAGTATGCATAAGTCACCAAATGTGCAGGTAAGTGGGCCAGAGGATATTTATGTTAGTATTTTATAAACTGTGTGGCGGGAGCCAACAGTTTATAAAATGCTGCATATTTCTGCCCTGAAAGCAAACGTATATGTTTCAATACATGTGTATATTTATAAGACAGGAACGCATATTTTCTCTATCCATTTTATAAAATTATGTGCATATATTTTATATGTGTATTAATTGCAACATGAGTGTGTAATAACTCTGAGTTATATAGAGAGGCATGTATTTTATAAAGAATGTGCATACCCTGCTTCTGAAAATATTTGAGCTTGCACTTGCAATATCTAGTTTGCCGACATCTCCTCCAGCTTACCTGGACTCGCCAGCACTTCATCCTGACCCTCCACTACCACCTCTTAACCCGACCTCCCACCCAAAAACTGCAGATAAAAGACAACAGTAATTTCACTTCTGTGACTTGGGCCTGGATTTATCAAAATGCACTAAATATTGAATGCGATAGGAAAAGGGGTGTGTTTTATGGTAATAGGCAGTTTATTGCTAATACCTATGCAAAAGGGGTGTGTTTTATGGTAATAGGCAGTTTATTGCTAATACCTATGCAAAGTGTGATAACTTTTTTGCACTTTGTGATAAGTGCCAGAATTGTTGAATTTCCTATATACAACTGCTGGGTGAACCATGTGTAATAGTTTTAAGCTTCTGGAGAGCCAGCCTAGCTAGCAGGACCTTCCTACCACCACTGGGGGGGGGGGGGGGGGGAGAGAGAGAGCACACCTAACCATGATGCACTCACACTAGATAGCTATTTATAGCTCTATGTGAGGCCCACCTAGTAACTCGAGGTGAGGTTTAGGTACTAGTGTAGGGGTTAGGGGCCACTTGTTCAAAGTGAGACGTACAAACAGAACAGTGCTCTCGTGTGAAGATTTGATGACCTTCAGAATGAGAAAACTTACCCAAAGATGAGATTTGTGAAATGTTCTCTCAACCTAGCTTGATGGACTCTCTATCTGGGTAACATCAAGCTAGGTTGAGAGAACATTGCACAAATCTCATCTTTTGGTGAGTTTCCTCACTTCGAAGATCATCAAATCTTCACAAGAGAGCACTTTTCTGTTTGTACGTCTCACTTTGAATGCCAAAGTGGACCCTAACCCCTACACTAATACCTAAACCTCACCTCGAGTTACTAGGTGGGCCTCCCATAGAGATATAAATACCTATCTAGAGTGCAGGCATCATGGCTAGTCTCTCTCTCACTCACTCAGCTTACAACACACAATAAAGCCCTATCACATGGCTTTACACAAATAAAAAAGGTATAGTTAAAATTAGCAAAATTGTGAGCCCACTTGGCCAAAAGTCCTCCCCTTTATCACATGCACAAGTTTTTTGCAAGCAAAAACACCATATAGCACTTTGATAAATGACCCCCTTAGTTAGCAGGTATAAACATGCACAGATAAGTTTGTAATGTATGTGCATATACTGCTTGCAACTTGTGCATGCACTTCCAAATCCTGACCCCTAAACTGCCCTTCTTTTTCCTGTTAACATTTAAACATATAGGGGTAGATTTTCAAAAAAAGCGCGTTCGCGTACTTTTGTTTGCGCACCAGGCGCAAACAAAAGTACGCTGGATTTTAAAAGATACGCGCGTAGCCGCACGTATCTTCTAAAATCCTGGATCGGCGCGCGCAAGGCTGCCGATTTTTGGCAGCCGGCGCGCGCCGAGCCGCTCAGCCTGTCACCGTTCCCTCCGAGGCCGCTCCGAAATCGGAGCGGCCTCGGAGGGAACTCTCTTTCGCCCTCCGCTCACCTTCCCTTCCCTTCCTCTACCTAACCCACCACCCCGGCCCTATCTAAACACCCCCCCCCTTACCTTTGTCCGTAGATTTACGCCTGTGAGAAGCAGATGTAATCTACGCGCGCCAGCTGAGTGCTGGGGCGCCGTACTCCGACCCGAGGGCTGGTCCGAAGGCCTGGACCACGCCCCCGGGCCGGCGTCACGCCCACGGTCCCGCCCCCGAAACGCCGTGCACCGCCCCCGAAATGCCGAGTCATCGGGTCCCGCCCCCGACACGCCCCCTTCCGAAAACCCCGGGACCTACGCGCGTCCCGAGGTTCTGCACGCGCCAGCGTGCAAGGCCCTGCTCGCGTAAAGCCGGGCGGATTTACGCGAGCAGGGCTTTTAAAATCCACCCGATACTTGTGAGGTTACCAAAATAGTATAGATATATACACTATTTACGTCTGCTAAACTGCCTGCCCAGAGGCACAGTGCCTTGATGTGCACTAATTTAATATTAGGAGCACAGCCTTCAGGACCTGTTAGGAGCGCAGAGGAGTGGTCCCATATCAAGGGAGGATGTGAGCCCTTGGATCACGCCGCTGCTCAGGGAGGAGCCCCAAGACACACCACGAGAACTGAGCAGGTACGAGCATCGGCAGAGCAGGAGCAAGACAAGGTGAGGAATATCCAGAACAGGAACAAGGCAGGCTCAGCCCTCCGCTGGACCTACACGCACCAATGAGACCCAGCAACGCAATGCTTATCTCGAGAGTAGCCCTCCGGCCACTCAATAGCCCTTCCGTACCTGCCGCTTTGGAAAAATGAGTGTGTGAGGCCAGACAGAGGCTGAGGGCAGGAACAAGAAGACTCAGACGAAGACTCAGGATACTCGGAGGATTCAGACGTAGACTTGCATACTCGGGAGACTAAGACGAGGGCTTGGATACTCAGAAGACTCAGACAAAAACTTGGATACTCAGAAAACTCGGAGGACTCAGGAGACCGGGAAGAGGAAAGAGAGTGTCCCGTGAGTGAGTCTGGAGGTGTGGACCGGAGGCCTATCGGGGCTGCAGTATCGCTGGAGCGCTGACGAAGTGGGCCAAGGACATGCCTCGGAGTGATGTCACCAGCGTGCGATGCCGGAGGAGGTATAAAAGCTGCATTCAAAGACTCTTCCCCAAGAGACCGGGAAGAGGAAAGAGAGCGTCCCGTTAGCGAGTCTGGAGGAGTGGACCGGAGGCCTATCGGGGCTGCAGTATCGCTGGAGCGCAGACGAGGTGGGCCGAGGACACGCCCCCGGAGTGACGTCACCGGCGTGCGATGCTAGAGGAGGTATAAAAACTGCCTCTCTGTGGTGTGCAGGTGCCGCCGGCACATCATCAATGGGGCACGCGGCTTTGGCATTACTCACATTCAAGCAGCTTTTGGATTTAACTGTTTCCTGATTGCTCCGAGACTCTTCTCATCTCCACTAGGAGGAATTCAAGAAGAATACAATCCAACTCAGCTAAGTACCTGCTTTTTGTTTCTGTCCCACAAACATAGGGCTCGTGAGAGGCTGTTAGTAGAAGGTACTGTAGCTAGTCCAGTGTTGGATCCAATGGATGCCCACATCAGAAGAGGATTCATAATTCTGGGTGAAATGTCGCCAGAAGGGACCCGGGAAGGCATGGAATCCCTTTGTGACTTAGATATCTCGTTATCCCCAGATAAAAGAGTACCCCCTGAGATCCCTGCGATGGTTAGACTGGAATCATATAAGGACACCCCATCGCTGCTCGGAAAGAATAGTGAATTAGGAGGTGAACCAGAAAGAGCTTTGAATCCTACCGCAGGAGGGGCCAAATTGCATGGCAACTCAGAGAGTATTGTTATAGAGGGAAAGATGCAGCCTCAGGATATTGGTCTTACATCTGTTAATTTGGCGCAGGATGAAGAGGGAATACTTCCGATTGTAAGACCGCCTGTATTTTCTTTAGAAGTCATTTGGGAAACAGTGATTTTAAATAAGAATGTAACTTTGCAATTGAAACCTTTGGTAAATAATATGGAAATGTTGGAGGCTAAAGTTAATAAGATAATTTTGGATAATAATAAGAGAGATCAGGCTATGGAGAATGCTACTTGTGAATTAAAAAGATTAAGTAATCAAAATGAGATGATAATGAAAGAAAATCAATATTTGTCTAGAAAGATGGAAAATCTTGAGAATCAGGTGAGAAGTAGGAATCTGAGGCTGGTAAACTTCTCGAAGTTGCCAGCCTTATCAGCAAAAGAAATGTGGAATAGATTTGCTTTAGAATATTTGAAAATACCCCAACAAGCAGTACCTCCACTTATGCAAATTTATTATATTCCCTCTTGGAAAATCACTCCTGAGAGAGATCACAAATTTCAGCCTATATCACCATTACCTCTAAATGTTACTGAGATTTTGGAATCCATGAATTTAGAAATGGGTCAGCCAGCCACTTTGATTGTTTCCTTTTTGTTAAATACTGATAAAGAGTGGGTCCAAAAGTTATTTTTCAGAAACATTAAAGAAAAATTCTGTCAGTTAGATGTAAGAATATTTCCGGATGTTATTAAAGACACCCAAAAAAGGAGGAAAGAATTTTTAAATTTAAGGCCTAGGCTTTTGCAAATGAGTGCTTCTTTTAAACTAAAATTTCCTTGCAAATGTTGCATTACATATCAGATGGTTAAATACTGTTTTTTTCAGCCATCTCATTTGATTAAGTTTATACAGATAAAGATGTAGAGTGGAATTCAGGAGCAGCGACCCCTTAGATTATAACCAGAATGCTCTTTATCTGGTATAAAATTCCTTTCAGTAAGATTGTCTATAATTTCCTATAATTAATGTTGTAGTAAAGCCTTTGTAATGTTTCAAATTGAATTCCTCCTATATAGAGGACTTAGAAACTAATATGGTAACTTGCTTTTTTATTTCTCCTTCTGGTTAAAATAGTACTTGTACAACTACTGTGGCCATGTATATGTTTATCAAGATATTCTTGATTGTAATGTGAAAATCACGGAAAGGGTGGTGGATGCCTGGAATTATGATTGTAATGTGAAAATCACGGAAAGGGTGGTGGATGCCTGGAATGCCCTTCCGGAGGAAGTGTTGAAGTCTAAAACTGTGAAGGACTTCAAAGGGGCGTGGGATAAACACTGTGGATCCATCAAGTCTAGAGGGCATAAATAAAGAGGAGGCAGCAAAACACTGCACGGAGCGGCAGTAGCCACAGAGGCATTCACGGAGCGGGATGCCAGTAGCCAGTGGTTGGTGTTCCACCTTCATGGAGCGGAAGGATGGAGGGCTGCCATCTCCAAAAAAAACAAAAAACAAACAAACAAACAAAAAAAAAACCAGGGGTGGGTAAGAGTATGGGGCGGGGGTGTGGCCTGCTTGTTACAGCGGTTGCTACCCCTAATTGAGCTGGATGTTCACTTGGATGCAGATACAGCGCTGCTCTCTACATTGGTGGTGGGGTGGAGGGGAATTAGGGCCGGAGAGTACTGGAAGCCAATAGTAACAGGTGGGGGAGAGAAAAAGGAAAAAAAAAATGGATAAGTGCGTAGCTTGCTGGGCAGACTGGATGGGCCATTTGGTCTTCTTCTGCCGTCATTTCTATGTTTCTATGTTTCTATAATCTGAAAATTAAAAATTAAAAAAATAAAGAAATAAAGAAAACTCGGAGGACTCAGACAAGGATTCAAGTTGCTCAGAAGCTTCGGACAAGGATTCAGGTTGCTTGGAGGTTTCAGAAAAGGATTCAGGACTCAAGCGAAAGTACTGGGTGAGAACTGCATCGCAGCACGCCCTACACAGCTGCCTGTGGCTGGTCGCGGACCACGCTGAAGCGGAGCAGGTTCTGGAAGAGTCTTAGGCATGGATGGAAGCAGGCACAAGGGACTCCGATGACTGGGACAGGATTAAAGACTCAGGATTCTCAGAAGCAAGGCAATAAAACAGGAGTCTTCCGCTGCAGACGAGAAGAAAGCCTTGTACTACGAGGCGCCCTACACAGCCCCTCATAGGCTGGTCACGGACCACGATAGTGGCACGCCAGGAGAGGTGGACAGACGAGGGACCTGGGAACTGGACGAAGAGCTGAAGAAGAGACAGACGGAGTCAGGACAGTAACATCAGTGGAACAGGGCACCTCAGGACACGGAACATCAGGACATCTGGACATGGAACATCTGGAAATCAGGAGAAATGGACATCTGGAACATCAGGAATAGGAGACAGGCGACGAGGGAGCTCCAACGAGGGATGAGACCAGGAACATCAAGGTGAAGAAGTTCAGAACACGAACGAAGATCCATCAAGGCACAGGAAGACCACAGAGGACCTGGATCAGGAAGATCACAGATACTGTGCAAACCCGATCTGAAGGCCCTGAAGAACTGAAGCAGAGCCCTTTTATAGGGCTGAAGCAGGTGAAGAGTGATGACATCATCGATGAGGGCCGCGGGCCTTTTCTCACCACTGGCCCTTTAAAAAGTGCAGCTGAGGCGCGCGCCCGCGCCAATGGTATGTCTGGAGGGGAAGGCTGCATCGGCGGTGTTCCTGCCGCATGGGAGGCCATGCAGGCAGTGGCATGGGCGGCGGCACCCCTGCCGCAAAGAGGAAACCAGCAATGGCGGTTAGGAGGAGCGAACAAACAAGAAGCATTGGGCTGGATGGTGGCACTAGGACTGAGGGGAAGCCAGCACAGCAGCGACCTCTGGGCCGCGTGAAGGATGGCGTTGGTGGTGGCCTGCCGCAGGAAGGTAAGGGATTGCCTGCAGCTAGGCCCGCAGGCAGAATCCCAACATATATATATATATATATATATATATATATATATATATGCCTTATATATATATATATATATATATATATATATATATATATGCCTTATATATATAATATATATATATATGATATATGCCTTATAGTATAAATATAATATATATATATAGATATATATATATAGATATATATGCCTTATATATAGATATAAGATATATATATATATATATATATA